>NC_043003.1:111848787-111898787 GCF_006345805.1 Octopus sinensis
TTCGATAACGTTCATTTTTTTGAGATTTTGGTTTTATTGTCTGTTTATTTATTTACATCATTTAATAATTTTAATTTGATTTTAATTCTCCTTATAGGCCTCTAAATATTTCAATCCTAATTTGAAACATGTTATGGTTTGGCAGTATTTGTATTCGGAAAGAGGCTTAGAATAATCATTCTACTTGTTTTATATCACCATCATCGCCATCATTATACTGGTGTTAGTGGTAATGATGCTGTTGTTGTTGTTGTTGTCGGTGGTGGTTTTGGGGGCAGTGGTGATGGGGCTATTGATGTTGACAGCGCTGATTGCCTTTGCGGTAGTGAGAGTGAATGTAATAACTACGATGAGGCTGAGTTTCATTTACGATAATAATATCAACAATTAAGACAACGTTGGGAAGTTAATTTTCTACCAAGTGTATTCTGGTACGTTGCCGTGGAAACGTGAGCTCGTGAGCTGATTAATTCCGTTAAATTACAGTAGTGATAGAAAATTCAAATTCCCTTTGAGATATTTTTCTTATTATTGTTTCCCACAGAAAGTCTTTACTTTACATACACCAGAACAAGCAATTTTATTCAGTTACCTTTCTTTCATGCCGAGGCACCGCCTTCAAGAATTTTAGTCGAAATGATCGAACTTCATCTTTTTTTTATGTAAGACATATTTTATCAATATGTATTACCGAACCACTATGTTACATGGATGTAAACACACCAACGCTTGCGGTAGTGGGGACAGATACAAAGACACACAAATCCAGAACAAACATACACGTATTTATGTATAATTTATGTATATATATATATATGTATATATATATATATATATATATATATATATATATATATATATATATATATATATATATATATGTATATATATATATATATATATATATATATATATATATATATATATATATATGTGTGTGTGTGTGTTGTGTGTGTGTGTGTGTACGATACATAAATATCGGTTTCGCTTTAATGAGTCAAAATGTTATTATAACATAAAATGTATGTTGTTAATAGATAAATTGTACGTTCTATTGTTCGAAATTTGGTGTATACTAAAAGACACATTGTATTATTTAAGATTGGCATTTTAATAGTTAAATTCCTGGGCAATTTTGTTTTATTTATATGTCATCTGATAAGGTACTGTCACACTTATTGACGCACTTTATATTGATGAAATTTATGATGTACTTTTAAATTTTTGGTAAATGTCCAGAGAGTTCAGGAGGCGTGTAAGTCGATGACATTAACCCCAGCAGCAGCTGGTACATATTTGATCGATCCAGAATAAATGAAAAGCCAGGTCCACCTCGGCGGAACACAAAATTAGTAATATTAGTAATAGTTATTAGTCTGTCGGATTCGGCATTGCTGTAGTAAGCTTTCAATTACGGAAATATTGCCGATGATCAACATTCCCGACTATTTTGAAAACATCTAAACGGAATTTGAATTCTTTCTTCTTTTTTTTTCATATCTAATCATCTAATCTTCTTGAAAATATTATTGAGAGTAAATTCCAATAATCAGATACTGTCTACGTTTGAGCAGCTTCAGTAAGTCAAGTTTGTTTTGCAAGCGCAAGTCATTTCCTTAAAATTCAACAAATGAGAATATTTTTCCATTTAACCTTCCGCGTAATATCGGATTTCTGTAAGAAAGAATTGGAAGCAGTATTAGTTTGAAAACATAGCAAATATCACTGTTCCGAAAATAAATAAAGACAGTGAGCGCTATGTAGCTATTAATCCTTGTTAAGACCTTTTTGCCGTATCTAATCAATTAAAACTCTTGCAATGATATCGATGTCAAATCTCACTGCCGTGTTTATCGATATATAATTTTTTAATTCAAAGTATCAAAAAGCCTTTCGAAATTTAGCACTTCTGGGCAAGATGTAAGTTAAGTGTAAGCAATGTGTTAAACATGGTACTATTTATATCCAAATCAGATTCGCCCAGGAAACTCCTCTCCATGAGATGGTGGTGAGCTTTTGGAAAGAGGGTTTTTTCCCTTTTTTATGGTGTGGATTCCATTCCAGATATCTCATGACGTTTGATAAGGATATGTTCACATTTTGAAATTCATCACAATTCAATTAACAGTTGTGTTTCAATAACCCGTCATACTACGCTATAGAGATAAAGGAAACTCATCAACTCAGGTTAGCGCTTTTTTCCGGTTGTACTTAAACTGGAGATCTTCTACCTTTTCCCAAGAGAATTAATTAAAATTCTGATTTTCTTCTAGAAATAATCAGAGTTACATCAATGAAGCCCTCTAAATATAATATTTACAAGGATCGCTATTTGATCATCCAAGTTGCCTGAAGTTGCCAAATCACTCCCTGAAATCATAAAATTTCCAACGGAAAAGAACGAGATGCAATGCTTCAAATAAATCTAGACGTGCTTCCTGGACTAAAGACAGTGTGGTCACCACTGGAATGCCTTCGATCTGTAAGCAGGCGGATTTAGATTTCATCTCTGGCTTTATATATAGCATACGTTACACGAACAATAAAAGATCTTGTACGAATTATTTCGACAGAATATCAAGAGCAGTAAATACCAAGCTACGTTATACATGAAATAGAATTCGGATGGGTATGGGTTTAAAACTGTTGGTCATAGATTTACATGAACAGCTTTGTCTTGGCTTACATATTAACATACGTCGTTAAAACCATATTGAAAGTGAACAGTTTAAATAGTTTTTCTTTAACAATGATTGTGACCCATTTTATTGTTTTATGTGTATATATTGATCAAATTCTCAAGCGATAAACTAATTCACATGATATTTTAGAAATTTCCAGAACTGCGTTACGGTTTGATGTTATGACGTTGGAAGTTTGGTTGATGAAATTTTGACTAAATATATACTTAAAAATATACTTGCTAAATTAATCATACGGGCAGACTACGAACAAGATGTTTAATTCCTTCATCTGTAGAATGTTTCCATAAAAAATGTGCTCCAATCATGAATCATACATGTTTCTGAGTTACGTTTACGTTATGTCTGGCAAACAGCCAGTTATCCGAAGTCACTGACCAGCAAGAAATGGTTAACATCACGTTTGTTTACTAAATGTTAATTCGATCGTATATTTTCCTTCAATATATTCTGTTCAATAAAGCAAGTTTATGGCCGTGAGGACAAGGTTTCGGCCTTTAAGCTAACAATTTTACCATCGACGCAGTGTAAATTTATTGATCTCTACACCGCATTGCAATTATCGTCTTGGAACTATATACCGTGCAAAAGAGAAGCAAGTTGATGATGTTCAGTAACCCATTGACTCGTTAGCTTACGTTGGAATGTTTAATTCCGGCTCGGACATAGCATAATGCTATCAGCAGTTTCACACACACACACACACACACACACACACACACACACACACACACACACACACACACACACACACACACACACACACACACACACACACACACAGACACACACACACACACACACACACACATATATATATATATATATTTTTTTTTGTGTATTATCGTGTCGGACAATATAGTATTGATCGTTATATCAACTACATTCATAATGATTAATTTACCTACATTAAGAATGATACCCTATTATAGAACGAGAGGACCTCTATACAATGTCCATTCTATTTGAGCACAACTACAACAGCAATATGATAGCTGATCGTGCAAAATTCTCCGAAATTCTCTTATTACTTTCTGGTTTTAGTTGTTAGGCTATAGTTATACTTGAACATTGTCTTGAAATTATTTAGTTGGTTATATAGAGGCTGGTAATTGCACGGATAAATTAACCAAATTTGTCAGTAAAGTACGGTGTACCAAGGCACAAAAGTATATGTTTTTCTCAGACATAAATAAACATGTAAATAGTAGTATATGTGTATATATTTATGTGCAAGTGTTTGTACGTCATATATATATATATATATATATATATATATATATATATTCATACGTGTGTGTGTGTTTGTGTGTGCCTGCGTGTGTGTGTGTGTCATTATTCAGCT
Organism: Octopus sinensis; assembly: GCF_006345805.1. Taxonomy (NCBI): domain Eukaryota; kingdom Metazoa; phylum Mollusca; class Cephalopoda; order Octopoda; family Octopodidae; genus Octopus; species Octopus sinensis. The sequence goes on from NC_043003.1 coordinate 111,852,835, forward strand.
TTATTTCTAGATTTCTTGCCAATAGAGAAAATGCCGGTTTCAAACCTAGATCCAAAGCACCGTCATTGGAATTTCAACATCAACCAAATTTTATGTTTGTATGTATGCATGTATGTATTTATGTATGTATGTATCCATGCATATACATACATGCATGCGTAGATATATTGATACACTAGCATATACGCATATATAGAGACACATAGACACACACACACACACATACACACACACACACACACATATATATATATATAATCATACACTTTAGACAATTTCACAGGTGTTCATTTTACGGAGAGGTCATCCAACTAGAGATTATGGCTAAAGGCACTTAACCAAATTATCGCATACTGAAGTAAAACAAAGAAATACGTAGTTGTAATACAAATCTCTAAAGCACTCAATTATATCTTCCAATGTGAAAATTGTCTGTAATGTGTAATCGTCACAAAAATGCCAGTCGGAAGACAACACATAGAATGTTTATATATATATATTGCACTTATATTAACATTAGTCAAAAATCCGTTTGCATTCATCACCAATACAATCACTGGGTAAAAGAAAATGCACAGAAATTGAGTCTCAGCGGAAATGCATATCCTACTTAATGGGTATGCATTGTAAGAGCACTTTGATACTGCAGTAGATAGATAGACAAAGAGAGAGAGGGAAAGAGGGACAGAGAGACAGAGAGACAAAGAGACAGGCACTGACTGAAAGATAGACTGATAGCCATATAGACAAACCGACAGAAACATAGATCGATAAATAGACACATAAACAGGCAGAGAGATATACTGATACATAGATAGATAGAAACAGATAGACATTGATAGATTGATAGAAAAACAGACAGACAGACCGAAAGTTAGATAGATGGAAGGATAGATAGATAGATAGATTGATTGGTAGATAGATAGATAGATAGATAGATAGATAGATAGATAGATATATAGATAGATAGAGAGAGAGAGAGAGAGAGAGAGAGAGAGAGATAGACACGAGGTTGGTTTGAAAACTTCAGAGGCTGAGTATGAGATGCACGTATTAATTTCATATCTTCTCATTAATAACCGCATCGTTTATTTCCATGTAAACTGACAGGTTATTGTATAAAGAAAACTTGAAATGTAAGTTGTTGCATCTTCACTCGAAACTTGACAAATTTTCGTGTTGTCGCATTAATGGATGCCAATTGCTTAGGTGGTTACGAAAAGGTATGGAGACCAAACGCCGTGGAAAAATGATGAAAGGTGTCTTGTTTCATCATGACACTATTCCTGAACACACATTTTTGGTTTCAATGTGCGTGACTGCGCCTCTCAACTGTTTGGCCCTCATCTGAAATGCTGGTCACTATCTTGCAAAAATACAAAAAATGCAATAAAACCTTTCTTGCTTCTTTACTACCCACAAAGCACTACACACAGATGGGACAAACAAGGACAGACAAACGCATTAAATCGATCATATCGACCCCAGTGTATAAATGGTACTTATTTAATTGATCTCGAAATGATGAAAGGCAAAGTCGACCTCAGATCTTAAAGACAGACAAAATACCTATTTCTTTACTATCCACAAGGGGCTAAACACGGACGGGACAAACAAGAACGTAACGGCAGGCGAAATAAGGTTACGCATTTCGCCCGGCGTGCTAACGTTTCTTCCAGCTCGCCGCCTTTTAGATAGAAATAAACACTTTCTATCACTAATCCCTTGCTTTCAGATTCCAGACAACATCGCTTTTACCTTTCCATTACAAAACCACTCGTACTCAAGGTATTGGCAGATTCCACTAAAACCTATTCCAGCAGTAGAAACATATCCCGATATTCCTACTATTCTATATAAGCATCACCAACGTGAATATGACATATAAATACTGATTGGTGCGCATGGGAGTATATGATGTGCATTTGGTAATATTGGTCCCATACTCATTTTCACAACGCAGTTCGTGAGATGGTTGTGATCTGTAAACGGTTTTGAATAGGAACCGTAAAAAGAAGAATGAACATGCAAAGTGCAAGTGTACACTGGATTCATAAGACAGAAGAGAAGAATAAAAATACGATGTGCATGTCAAAATAAAATGGAAGAAAAGAAAAATAAAACGCAATGTCAAACAAGTTATATGATGACCTGCATAACACGTCCGACACCACTATCACGCAGCTTTGCTGCGATTTTCTTGTTTGTAAAATATAAACATTCGTATGACGGAAAACTGATGAAAATAGTATCTGGCATTCATCAGGAACTTGGTCTTAAAATAACAGTGACTGTCAGACCTCCAGTGGGAAACATTTTAGACATCATATAAACACAAATATATATATATATATATATATATATATATATATATATATGTTCCAGTAAAGCCAATAAAACGAGTCTTCGGCCATCCGTATTCAAGTCACGCACCTATATGGAGAATTTATATAGATAGCTACAGTGAAGAAGTGAGAGAAAGAGAGGGTGAGAGAGAAAGAGATTTTTTATGCGCTATGAAGTACAATCAGTTATCATATGAATAGAGTCTCAACGTTCAAGCCACTTTAACCCCCCCCCCCATCGAAACCATACACTTAGATTTGTATAAATCTGTGTATATTTGGATTTGGGCTACAACGTTTGAAACAAAAGCTACAAAAATCTGAGGTAACATCAGAAAACAAATTATTGACATTTCGAGTGCTTCATTGCGACGGGTTCAGTTTTATTAAACTGAAATTGAATTTCTATAGCAAACTAACTCTTAAATAAAAGGTTTGACATCTATCTATATATATATATATATATACACACACACCCACGACCAAACACACATACACACACATACACACGCACACATAAACATGTACACATATATATGTGTGTGTGTGCATAAATGTATTTACAAGAAGTAACAATGTGCTTACATATTTTACCCTTTTCACTTATAAATGCATTTAATATAAAGGACACATTAACGTGATCAATTTTAGAAATTCTAAGATGTTTTTCATTGATGCTTATGTCTTTTTCAGTCGCGTACCATACGTTTTTTTTATATTTGCAATTTAGCTTCCGTTTCAAATGACATGTTGAAAGGTATTTCTATATTTTACCTCTTTCGCAATTTTTAATATTTTTCAACCACCATAAACATGCGGTAGAACAATTTCAATACAGTATAATATGGGTATAGAACGTGTAACTCCGCTGGATGCAGATATTTTTTTTAATGTAAAAAAAAATTGGCATCAACCTTTTGAAGACTGCAAATGTGTGATCGTGTTTTCGCTTGCTGAGTGCATTTTGACATAATGTGCAATACTACAGACGTAATATTTTGAACTGGTAATGAATTTAGTTTGTGAAAAATATCTGCATATCATAACTACCTACCTACCCACCTAGATTCCCTCCCACCTATCTACCTACCTACATCCATACATACATGCAACCATGCATATTGAGAGATAGATAGATAGATAGATAGATAGATAGATAGATAGATAGATAGATAGATAGATAGATAGATAGATAGATAGATAGATAGATAAAAGGATGGACAATTAACTTTTACATCTTGGAAAATACTGACCTAAAACGTATAAATATATACGTTTTTATTATTTCTTTTTGCAATTTATTTAATCATTGATATTTTATTGTTATTTTAATTTTAATATTTCTATTATATGTAATTTTCTAGATGGTGTAATTTAATTGTTCATTTTGAATCGATAAAAGTTGTTTTTTATTCTAATTTTATATATATACATAAATATATATATATATATATATATATATATATATATATATATATATATATATATAATAGAAATATTAAAATTACTAAGTCTCTATAAGAATGCCATATTAATATGGCGATAACAATTAATTTATATATATATATATTATATATATATATATATACGTACGAACGTACGTTCATAGTACATACATCATACATGCATATTAATTTACATGCTACACACATGGTTGAGAAACAAGTCCATAAGAACGCGCCAACATGTGCAAAATAATACCAAACATATTGCCTTTAGAATTAGAGATTGCGCTTTCAACGGAAATGAAAGCAGGGCAGAGATTCATAAATACGGAGCCAACGCATTGTTGTGTGTTTTAGGTGAAGTTTGTTAATTACTTCTGCTTATACAGAATGTACATGCATGATTAAGAATGTCAAATATAGAATATGTTATGGCTTTATCTAAATTAACGTTGGGGTAACGGATATCAAGATGTTTAAAGCACAAATAAAACATAAATTACAGGTTCTTCTCGCAGAAATATATCCATTCATAAATGTCTTTCGCCGCATATGAACACAGGAATTGCTCTCTGAAAATATTGTCTTTGGAATTCCTGTGCTGTGCGATGAAAGGAAAACCGAATATACTAAGTGAACACAGTGTCGTGAAGTCAAAGTGAAGTATTCAATATGTTTTATATACTTTCTTTTACCACTGACAATTTACCAGCCATTGAGTCTTAAATGACTGCGCTAGATGTAATGAGCTTCAAAAGAGGTTTCTGTAAAGCATACCCTACAATAAAAAAAATACATGCAAATTTTCTGATTGTTTATGGTCATCGTCATCTAATAATTTTGTTGTTACTCAGTGTTACTCGGCGATTCAAAATTACTAATCTTTCTCCGTTATGTTTACTACGGACCGATTAACCATCTTCATTTTAATAAACTAATCATTGTCATTTTCAGAGCCATTTTTTATCTAAATATTTATAGAAATATTTTGTTAATATGGCTGATCAAGTTCGTAATCATATTGCATAATTAAGGATAATGATCCACCAAGTTGAGTTGGATGTATTCATGCTGTATGGCACAATTCGAAAATTTCGTTTGTGTTACTGAGTGTCAAGAAGGGCAGATATGGGCAATTGCTTAATTAGATGCTATGCCATTTAATCGTACGGCATTCATAATTTAGGCAGTTTCCTCTCCCGTGGGACTTTACTCGTTTAGGGTAGTCGTAAGCAGCATTCGCTAAGAGAGCTTTACTGGCTAAATTCCGATGTTGTATTAGATCTTCACATCAGTCATTATTGTAATAGCTAGTTTTCGACTATTTCTTCAGGTTGTAATATTTTTTCGTCTTCTCCGAACATTCGATCGCTCATGTACATATAACGAATATCTATTCGTACATACATACATATATGCATGTATTTATTAACATAAATATATGGATCTATATATCGATTTATATGTACTTATATGTGTGTGTTTGTGTGTGTGTAAACGTACGTATTAGACATAAACACTTGCCAAATATAACCATTTCTCCGTAGATGAATATTCTTTCATTCATTTACACTTTAGTTTGTTTCCATCACTGAACTGCTGCTCTGCTCCTTAAAGGAATCAGCCGAACAAATGGACCCCAGGCACCTTATTTAACTTCTTTGCTGATAAGCTAAGTTGAGGTAACGTATACCAACGAACATCAGTAGTCATGCGCTGTGAGGACAAACACAAAGAGCTCAAACACATCTTCCAACACAGGCACACACACAGACATGCATATATATATATATATATATATATATATATATATATATATATATATATATATATATATATAAAATATGAATTAGAGATAAAAACCACTATTATGAAAGTCAGTGATAGGCATACACCAATACATATATAACAGATAATATAAATATATATATATATAATTAATATATATATATATATATATATATATATGAAAAAACAAGTCAAAAATATAAAATGCTAAGATAATTTTATAGTGAATCTTTCAGTACCGGTTTCGGTCATTTTGAGACCTTTTCAACTGTAACGATTAAATAATTAAATTAGAAAAATTAGAAGAAAAGTTTTTTAAAAGAATATTTATATAGTAGTGTTCAGATATAAGTGGCATTCTGCCTTTCTCTGACTCCCTTGTTTGCACTTGTGTGTTCGAGGTCGTGTATTCGAGGTCGTATATATATATATATATATATATATATATATATATATATATATATATATACATGCATACATACACACATACATATATACATACATGTATATACATATATACTTATACCTATACATACATGTATATATATATGTGTATGTATGCGTGTGTGTGTTTGTGTGAGATGTGTGTGTTTATGTGTGTTTGAGTATGAATGTGTATCTATTCTCTGGAGCAAAAGCAATGTTAGAAAATGGCATCTCTTCAACTGAATCATAATTGCTATCCAATCCATATTTTTGTAAAGAAATATCTAGGAAAATTTTCCGAGTTCATGGAAGAATTATGTGGACATACAATTTCGTAGTCAGAGAGGTATAAGTAACATTTGAATATGTCAGTATTCGTTGATGTCCTGTCAAAATTCTGTCTAATATTGATATTGTCTTTTCCAGAGAGCTAATATACTACCTGTCAACATAATACATACTTTGCCTGATCTCAGCTTTTCATTTCCTAGCATCATTTCATTTTGTGACAAGCCGTGGACCATTCCGCACCATCCATTACCTAAGTTTTGCATGTTACATATATAAACACATACAAATTCAAACACATACACGCGCATATACAAACACATATCAACTATAACTTTGTAGTATCGATGACTATCGAAGTCAGGTACGTAAACTACTTTATGCATAAGTCGATTCGTTCCAAAACCAGCGACATATTACAAAAGTCACAGAATACAGACGGTGTTGATAGTTGCTATGCATATTGAACTTAACTACAAAGTATAGCCATAAAACATAATCAGTCTATTATGTTTTGAGTTCACATGAGATGAGAGTCTTTTCTATAGAGTTTAGGGGGTCCCATTCTATCAAGGTTGCTTCGATATACCCTGTAAAAAATTATAGATCAAAGCAGATGTGCGCTTACATGAAATGTAGTAACATCGTTCAGTAAGACACGCCGTCTACAAACAAATTCTAGGTGACTGGGAGCTCAATCGTTATTGAGAAATACAAAGCAGACAGTAGAAATGGACAATTGTAATTTTGTTAATTCGTAAAACAAATATATTATCAAACAGATTAACGGACTAAATTTTAGTGCCCCTGCAGAAAAACCTCTACATTTTCGTAACAAATTGCCTTCCTATGATTTTAGAATCAACAGATAACATTTAATAAGTTTACAGAAACTAAGATTATAAAATTAACAAAAAGTGAAAATACATGTTTCTCAGTTCTCACAGTACAAAAAATCTAAACTATGTGTTTGATTCAATAACAGATTTCCATTTAACTTTCATTTGCCAAAAAGCATATTTTGTTGGATTATAGGCCGAATTCGTAACTTATATAAATTACAAAACCAATTTATTGTTGTAAAAATAATTAAGGCAGCTTTAAAATTCCAAGAACACACACTGCATCTCCTTAACTGATTTTGTTTTTAATATACCAACAACATCATACGATTTGAATCCATCCCATCAGTCTTATACTTACTTACTTGTACTTGTGGCGACATTCACCCTGGGCGGGTTGAGTCGGCTTCTTTCACCACCATCGAGGCATCGTATTCGCAATTGAGAATTCATGGAAGAAGTTTCGTGGGGATATGTGGATTTGACAAACGGTCCCCAACAATCCCGCATGTAGAGACATCCTGTTTGCCGTAGATTGTCCGCAGACGCAGGGACAGAACGACCGTGGAGCCGCCGGTTGCCGAAGCAGACACTCCGAGGATTTTCACCAGAGCCCCGTCTGCGGGATTGTGGCCCTAATACCACTCGGTGTCGAACCGATTCCCCTTGGGTGGCCCTACCAGGAACCGAAGTTCCCGAGGGCATAGTTCTAACATTACCCATTGCCAGTGTCCCCACCACGGTGAGGAAGAGATAGACTTTGGGGACGCAATCACTTCAGTCTGCCTTCTGCCTGCATATAGGCAATACCTGTTTATTATGATATAAAGATTCCTATCTCACAATCTCAGCGTAATTGAATCATTTCGATAATAATTTTATCGACAATAAATTTTGTTGTAAATTTGGAAAGCCTTATTTCTATATATCGATCACTGCAAACGTGGTTTGCATTGCAAGTGCATGCACGATCGAGAGCAATCGCTGCTATCAGATTGTGATAGGGGGATGAATGATGTGGGGGTATAAAACAGCAATAATATGATCTAAATGTTATCAATTCCACCATTATCTGTGATTAACTGTTTGATAGTATAAAATTATATAACAGTTATTTTGAATATTAAGATAGATAGATATGATTTTGTTTGAGTAGCGATAACAGCTTGTATATTTATCTCATTCACAAACTTTAGGGAAATAAGTAATGTAATTTTCGTCTATATGAAAAATCTTCAGAGAAATAAGAATTCAGGAGATGATGTTAAAATATCAACTACTTTAAACATTTTACTTTTTTTTAACTATTTTTTCAAAGCAACATCAAATATACACGTCGATGCCAAATATACACTTTTCTATAAACCTCTGTTTGTTTTGCTGTTATAAGGGACCCTTTCACAATAAACGAAACTGCAATTTAAGTCTATATAATGCAAACGAACTAGAAGACGTTACTTAAACAAAATAAGACAGAATATGCAAAGCAGATGTTAACGTGAACTTTTAACAACCTGGAATATCTTATTTTGCTCATGTGTATGTTGTAAAGAACTTCTATCGAATGTAATTTATTAGTATTCCTCTTGATGTGGTTTTGCCAGTAGGCAGGAGAGCGCCGCGAAGAGTTCAGTAAAACAAATCGAAACGATAGCTGTTTTGTCTTTCAATAATTGGAATAATTCAAATAATTTAAGCAATATGGCACTGAATAACTGATATAAATTTGTTAATTGAAGTTCAACTTCGTATATGGATAAATAAAATAGTTCATGAATATTAATTACTTATGCACCACGGATTCTACACAAGTTCTATAATAAGAATGCTAATTCATATTGAAAGAAAAGGAATGAGAGAATAAAGCAAAAAAAATATTTTGAAAACAATGAACAAGAGAACAAAATCAATAAAACGGCGCTGTTAGAAATAAGAAGTGAGAAAATCAACATATCGGGCATTAGTCGTTTGTGGAGACGTGAGATGATGCTAAAGCAGCGGGAAAAGATAAAAAGAATACGAGATATAAAAACGATTTTGATATCAATAAGGCAGCCAATTGACTTGCAGCTCTTATTTGGGAAAAGTGCAATTGGTTAAGCGTGGCTTGTAGTAAGAGGCGAATGCTAAGTAAGATGTGTGAGAACGAGATAAGAGCAGGCTAGTGAAATGGAATACGTTTATTTCTGCGTGCAGCACGAGAAATTTAAATGAATGACTAGGATGTGTTTCATGAGTTAGGGAATGGAATATAAATAATGTGAATAAGGTGTATATAGATTTGTTTCTGATTGTGTGTATTGGAAAGATTTAAATGAAGTATAGGATATTGTGGCAAGTGTGAATAATGTATTGTATGAAATGTGAGGGCAGACGCTTATGTTTATATGAAACGACGGAACACATTTGAATTTGGTGCACTATTGAATTGATACACAGAGTTTTGTAGTGTTTGCTTGTATAAATGCTTGATGGATGCATAAATTAGCATGGATACAGATGTTTGGATGGGAAATCCGACATTTCATTTCATGTAGAGAATTCCTTGGTGTCTTCGTACAGTCTTTGTTTGCATGGCTTGCGAACTTTTGCTATATTTTTATTGTGTTGGGGCTGGAGAGGAATGCAGCTTCATTAATATTTTTAAGCGTTAGTTACATTTATTCGGAAAGTTAATTGCTGTTTCTTTCATTAATATTGTTGTTGTGTCAGATCAGTAATGAATCAAGCAGATGTATGACTAAAGGTGTTTCGGCCGTTATCAGCATATTTTGATCTTCATACATATTGAGTACCTTGTACTATATGTTTTTATGTGCTCTTTCAGTTTTTGTACGTTGGTAAGTTATAGTGTGCGTGGGATATGTCTGCTGTCTCTATTAATGAGAAGAACATTTAGGAACTTTATTGTTGGCCACATTTGAACTTATAATGAAATCGTCTTAATGTGAGATTGTCAGAATGGTTTTTAAATTTTAGCACAAGGCCTAGTATTTTAGGTGAGAGATAGATCGATTACATCACCACCTCGTGTTTACTTGGTAGTTTATCGACACCGAAAGGATGAAAGGCGAAGTCGAATTCAATGAAATTTGAATTCAGAACTTAAAGACGGACGAAATTTCGCTGAGCATTTTGCTGAAAGATTTTACAAGCCTGCCACCTTAAATTTATAGTAACATTGAAATATGATTATTTTCGTATATTTTTTATGTTAGCGAACAGAAAAATGAGGTTTTCTTGTTTTTGCGATATTGTCATATTAGCAGCAATATTCCAAGAACAAAAGACGATGTGCAGTCAGAATAATTAACACGGCGAGCAAAATGCTTAATTGCATTTCGTCCCAATTTTATGTTCTGAGTTAAAATTCCGCCGAGATCGACTTTCATTTCATCATGTCGAGATGGATAAGATAGGTATCACCTGAACACTGGGATCAACTTAATACTCACCGAAATTGCTGGTCTTGTGCCAAAATTTGAAATCAATATTGCGACAGTAATATTCCAACAATTTTATTTTATGCATATTCCTCATGTTCCCAAACTGAAAATGAGGTCCGTTGCAGATCACATATTTTAGAAAGTTTTCTCTTCAATAATGTTATTTTGCATTCGAACAAAGCAATAGATTCTCCTTGAGAAAATGTAATCGATTCTACAAAGGCTACACTCTCACTATTACATTATTAAACATCTGAATACATAAATAATGCTTATATGATATTCGTTGAACCAAAAACTGTATATAAACGTATTTCGCTGAATAGTTGTCTATTATCTCTTTCTCCATCTCACTCACCATCGCCATCATTTTCTCTCTTTCTCTATGTATCTATCGCTCTATCTATCGATCTATCTAGCAATATATCTTGTTATGTACACACACACACACACACACACACACACACATACACGTATTATAATTTCTTTTTTTATAACGCCACGCACGTTCTTATTTTATAAGCATTCTGTTTGTCTGTGTGTGTTTATATATATATGTGTGTGTGTGTGTGTGTGTGCGTGTGCATGCGTGTGTATGTATGTATGTATGTGTGTATATGCATATATATGCATACAAAATATATACATACATAGATACATATACACGTGGATATATATGGATATATGTATATATATACATGCATTTATATACAGATATATACATACACACTCACACACACACATACATATATACACGCTCAAGAAGCCATACACTTTGCATATTAGTATCAGCAGTTATAATTTCTCATACATATCTGTTTCCATATCTATTCCCCTATATAAGTGTGTATCTATCAATAATCCATACATATCGGTAGATTGATTGATAGACACAGATTGACAGACATTTAGGTGGATAGTTAGATAGATATATAGATATATAGATAGATAGATAGATAGATAGATATATAGATAGATAGATAGATAGATAGATAGATAGATAGATAGATAGATAGATAGATAGATAGATAGATAGATACATAGAAGGATAGAGCGACAGGTACACAGACAGTCAGGGGCAGATATAGGTGGAAGGATAGCTATTGACATAGCCCAAGAGATGTACCTATGCGTATTTACGCATAGGTTTGACCGAAAATGTCTATTTGAGTGTGATTTGTATGGCTCTGCACCATAGTTTTCGCATATTTTACATTCACACTCATGCATACATGTACATATACGCACGTGTGTGTGTATCTGTGTTTGTGACGGAGTGTGTGTGTGTGTGTGTGTGTGTGTGTGTGTGAACACCGTAAATGATTTTCGCATCTCGATCATTTATAATACGCGTGCTTTTTTCCTTGAATGTAAATTAAATTCGATGGATTTTGTTTGCGTTCATATTTGTAAGATGTTTCCTAAGGCTATCCCATATATTACTTGCTTCTATTGTTTTTCCAAACATGAAAATCATGTATATAACAGTTCACTTGTTTTCAAAATATATGCATCTGTTTTTCGCTAGCGTTTGCGTCTTTGTCCATTATTTTTATATATTGTTCAGAATGTTTGCATAAAAGCAATATTTCTTCTACAGTCATGTAGTGCGGGCATAAGTGCTGTTTTATACATATGTAAGCAAGTGCAAGAACAATGAATTCGGTATAATATATTGAACATTATAGTTATAATTCATAGTTTACACTGAGTGAGATAACATATGTTTGTTCTGTAATCGCTTTAAAGTATTCTCATTATTTAAATGTTTTATACCAGCTTCATCATTACCATGATCGTGAGTTGCACAATGCCATCATTGTCTTTATCAACATTTATTCACAATATTATTAGTATTGTTATTAGGGTAGCGAGCTGGCACAATCTTTAGCACGCCGGGCAGAATGTTTATCGGTATTTTGCCGATTCAGTTCAAATTCAACAAGCCTCGACTTTATATTTCATCCTTTGAAGGTCGATGATATACGTGCCAGTTAAACACTGCAATCCATGTAGTCTACTAGCACTCTCTGCACTATATGTCAAGCCTAGTACCTACAGTAGATAGGACCATTATCATTATTAATATAATTACATTAGCGAAGTACACATTACATCATCAGTGTATAACAAGTAACCTTTGATGCCAAGAACCTCAGCTTCCTTTAATGATACTATTTTCTGAAGCTGCACTAAACTAGGTTTTGTGCCTATTTCCTCTATCCGTCTATGCAAATCTTAAGACTAGTTCATAATACACGTCTAACTACAGGTACACATCTTACCCGGACAGTCCATACCTTCTATATTACAATGGCTAGATCCACCTACTCCGCTATATTCTCTGTACCTCTCATATTGACTTCTCACCATTTGGAACTTTAAAGTCAATTCACTTGCACTTTATATTATCTTTGTCTACCTCTACTACTTAATCAGGAATTCTAATTTCTTTTACACTCTCAGTGCGATTGTTAAAATCCTTCAACGTCTACTTTCAATACTAGTTTCATGTTCACACCTCTTATCAGTATGATCAAAGCGTAGCTTTTTACACAACTGCCAGTGGAATATTCTACATAGGTTATCATATCAGTTCTTGTGTTATTTCTGAACCAACATGCAACAATTATGAGTAATACTGTCTTCCTTTGATTAGCATAACCTATATCCGAATCTTTTATCTAATCAGTTCACAATGCCTGATCTTATGCATCTACTAATAAACTTTCTGTCTCCTGCTTCAGTGTTTCTTTCTACAACAATGGCTCCACAACCATGTCTCCCTATTATTATTATTATTATTATTATTATTATTATTATTATTATTATTATTATTAGTTTTTTTTTCCTCTTTCAAATTTTCTTCCATTTCTTGCCGAGTGTCTTCCCGACTCCTAGGGCAAAGAAACTCATAGTGTATATTGGTAGGCCATTAAACCAAACTCAGTAGTTCGTTCATTTAAAAAAAAAATTTTTTTTTAAGTTAAATTAAAATGCATGAGCAGCAACAGTTCTCACATCGACAATGCTCTTCTCAATACGTGTGATGTACCAGTTAAGACAATCTTTTGCACTTCTTGCAGGGATGGTAAGCCAGGGATCATTCTCATATAATTTTCGGTTCCCTTCTTGATCATTCCTAGTGCTCCTACGATCACTGGTATTGTAACCGCCTTGAGATGCCACATTTTCTCAATTTCAATGAGTAGGTCTTTATATTTTCTGAGCTTGTCAAACTCTTTCGCTGAGATATTATGATCACAGGGGATGCTCATGTCGATCAATAAGCAAACTTTATTGTTTTGGTCTTTCACAACAATATCTGGTTTATTGGCCTTGATGGTTCGGTCTGTATTTACTGGAAAGTCCCACAGAATGGTTACATTTTCTCCTTCAGTTACAGCCTCAGGGTGGTGATTATACCACTTGTCGTCAGTTTTGATATTGTAATGCCGACTTATTAGCCAGTAGAGATATTGGCCAACTCTGTCATGTCTTAATTTATACTCCACTGGTGCTAAGACTTTACATCCAGAGATTAGGTGGTCCACTGTTTCAATCATGTCGTTGCAGAATCGGCATTTTGGGTCTGCTCCATTTTTCATCACATTGGCCTGGTAGTTCCGGGTTGATAGGCTTTGGTCTTGAGCAGCCAGGATGAAACCTTCGCTCTCTGCTTTTAACCCTGAGCTCCGCAGCCACTGATGGGTTTGCTTCTGGTCAACATCAGCTTGTTTGCTGCGGGTCACATATTTGCCGTGCAGAGGTTTCTCCTCCCACCTATCAGCCAATTGCTCGTGCGCTTTTTTTTTATTATTATTATTATTATAATTATAATTATTATTATTATTATTACTATTATTATTATTATTATTATTATTATTATTATTATTATTATTATTATTATTATTGGCTTTTGGTAACAAACTGAAAGAAGACATCAGACAGGATATCTAAGTCATACACAAGAAGAAATTGTTATAGATGGGGAATACCCTTTTGACACCGGAGTAAATAAGAAAGGAAAACAAACAAGCGAGTTATTGATCGACTTGAAGTTCATGTACAACGAAAATAATATGTTCATGAAACTGCTGATTATTATTGGGGCCTTTGGAACAATGACTCAAAATATGTAAAATGGACGATAAATTGGGAGTTGAGAAAATGCAGAACAAGTATCTAATACATCCTAAAATATTATGTGGAAAGTCCTCTCAGTACAACATATACGAAAAAAGGAAATATTTTTTCGATAGTAGATACAAAATAGTCCTCGTGCTACACCATGCATTGTGGTTCCATAGAAACTATAATGAAATCCATTCTGTGTAACAAGAATATAATACTATTGGGATCTCCTAACTGAAGAATACCGAATGAAGTTGCTCTAGTATAGAAAACCGTTGTAGGTACAATAAGAAAGATCACAGCTCTACTACGCCCAAACATATCCAGTATGAGCAATTAACATCTATATCAATTGACTAAGTAATATCTTTTATTATTCTCACATATGATTAATATGAAACAATCTCGTATTCTCGGTTCAGAACTTAGTGAAGCACAGATTTTATCGACGTCATAAGATGATATTCCCTAACCACACATTAAAATAATCAATGTTTCAAGTAAAATTCGTATCAAGGTGAGGGATAAGTTTATGAGTAAATTCACTATTTAAATGGAGATTCTTTTTAACAAACGACATATTCATTCATTCTCATTACATTCCAGCAGATTCGAACGTGAATATGCTGATCACTGGTGTATTTCATCTGCTTAAATGAAGTGTGATTCAATGTTGAAAGTGGATTTTAAAATACTGCGGTATTGTGGTGTGGCTCTATCGTGTGTCTTCTCAGTCAAAGTCTTACTAGAATACTGAATCTGCGCATGCAAACTTTGGGTAATCTTGGAACAAATAAAGTGAAACCCAACAAAAATAATAAATAAAACCAAAAATAAATTTTCCTTTTATTCAGGCTGGGTATATATATATCGATATCCATGTTTATTTATCATTCAGTAGGTACCTGTACATTCCATCATTTCATCTTTTACAATTTTACAGGCTATCGCTTTCTCTGTATATTCATGGGGAGTATTATCATTTAGTTTTGTAGTTGTTCACTGTCTAGTTCATAAATTCCCAAATATCTGTAAGTAACACTTTTTCTTAATTATCCCATCTATATTTCTTTGTCTAACAGATTATTCATCTATTGCTTATTTTTAATCTTCCTCGCTTAGCAGCTACATTAGCACGGCTTCTCTAAACAGTATTACATACCGGATTCCCAAGAGAATACATACAAGATAAGTAACATTGCTTCAAATTATTCACAATGACCAGTATACAAAATATACTCGATTGTCCTTCCACATAATAAGTAACCTCCCCTTCATTTGTGTAATGTGCTTCATTTGAAACCTAGCTTGCAATGATGATTTAATAACCTTACTTCACATAGCGATGGCAAACACCTTATAATTCATCCACAAGTATTTGTCAACTGTACGTACCGTCTTTAACGCAGCTGTTTATTCCTACCGCTAATTTTATCGTGGATGATGCTATACACCATATCCACAAGTGAAGAACGATGCCGAAAGCTTCCCGAAGTCTTTCACAGATTTCTCCATATCCATTCTATGTTCAGACGCGTCCTTTTTCTATATTCTTCTTGATCATTTTCTGAAACAATAATTGACATATACATCTACAATAATTTATCAACGTCAGTTCACTTCCTTTAAATTAGCCGTTTTTCAAGATAACCATTGGTTGTCTACTATATTATTGAAAGAATTTCATGATATTAACAGGAAAGGTAGATGCTTGTGATTTCTCAGAGTTTAAAGTTTTACAATGTTTGTTCAAAACGGTTAAGTGTATCTTTCTCTTAGTGGGGGCACGTATTTTTCTGATTTCTTAATACATCATCAAATAATTTTGCCACCATTCTCTGCATCAAATAATTTTGCCACCATTCTCTAGAAGTTGGAATTATTTTACCTTAAATGTTATGGATTCTCAGTTACATCTTGTACTGTCACGGCTTCCCAATATTGAATACTTAATGAATATTCCTTTGTGGTAGAGGTGGCTGTAGCATTTTTGCATTAGTTCGATTATTATAATCAATGTTACTAGCTGTTATTTTTACTGTTAGTAGTGATCATTACGATTCACACAATAGTTACAATTATCATTATCATTGATTAAGAGAGTAGGGCATGACATCAAGGTAACACTGGAGTAAAATATACAAAGCCCAGTATTCCCACCATGACTACCCATCTGATAAGGGTGCACCAGGCACAAGCATCACAAACACATGTGGGCGACATGATATCATACCAAGCGTATAACCTTACATGTAGGGTCCTGTTAAAATTTTCTTCAGGTCGAGTAGCCCATCCCGCTCCAAAGGTCCCTGAATAAGGGTCGTTTGAGGATGTTGACCGAAACACCCATGTTTTCAGAGGTGAATTATTCTAATCCCAATAAATTCCTCTCACCACATGGCTATGATGCTCCGCCTCTACTTCTGCTCGTGATCAGAGATACTCATACTGTTAGCCACAAAGGGACATGCTCATCTGGTTAAGATGAAACAACTGACAAGCAAATATGTGATATTGAGCAGAATATTCGCTGTAGCCTTTTCATTATTATCATTATTATTTTGCGTTGGATGAGGTTCAGGCTTATTCATGGTAGAATATATGTGCATAGCTGTTACTACATGTAACCTTAAGTATCCACATGTTTTCAGCAGTCTTTCACGTCCTTACAACCCTCTCGATAATCTTTGCTGACCCTAAGAGACTAACGTCTGTAGGTTCTCTACAGGGCACTCCATCTCCTTCCGCCATTTGACTATATCTTTGCATCTGCTCCCAACTCTTCAATTATTATAGGCACGACGTTTACTGTTCGCATGTCCCAAATTCTTCCTATTTCAATTTTTAAGGGATTGTGTTTTTTTTGTCTTTCTTTCTCTTTCTTTACGATCCTGGACTCAAACCGGCATGATGGGTCGATAAGTAAGCAACCTCGCGCTTCCTTATACATAATTGTTACATCTAGTCCATTATTTTCTAACTTCTCCGTTTGGTTAGGAAAGTCCAACAAAATCTGACATTTCTTCAATTCCAGTACTCCTTCCACTCGATCTTTCTACCATGTGTTTCCAGCTTCAAATCCTTATTTCTGGCACAATTTCCAATGTAGCTCTTTTATAACCTGGTCCTGCCTCTATTTCTTATATTTTTCATGTGCCAACGTGGATATTCTGCCACAGTGTGTTCAATTGTCTCGTTGCAAATTCCAGGGGTTCTACGTATTTCTGACACATTCTCTAATTATATATTTCTTCTCAAGTTGTTTATTTTTATCGCATGAACTTCGGCTGCTATAATTAGGCTCTCTGTTTCACTTTTAATTACCACATTTTTACCAAACCCAGATTTTGTTCCAAATAAGTATTTAGTGGCTCCCCAAAATTGGCAATGCAGAGGTTTCTCTTCGATCTATCTCACGTGCTCTCCTTGTATTTCATTCTTGCCCTTTTCTCCTATTACGTGCTTCAAAACCTGTTCTTTATTAACTGTCTTAGGTAGTTTTTCTGAGCTGCTCTGTAAATACTCAACTAGGCTTTTTCTATCCATCTGTACACCTATTTCTAATGCTATTAAATCTCTTCCAGCATAGTCTCTCCTCATGTACTTCCGGTGGATATCGGCTTTCGGATGGTGGGGTCCATACATCGTCCTTAACTTCGTAGTTTTTCTGTCAAGTACAGTATATCGTATTTGGTCCAGTCTATGATTCCAACTCCATATCTGATTAAGTGTAGTGAACTTGAATTTATTGCTTCAATAAGACTGCAATCATTTTCTTGCTCTCCTTTTGTACTCCCTACCGGTCATTTGTCTCATTTCTTCATTTCTTATCTCGTATGCTTCCTGTATTCTCAAGTATTTATACCATTGTCCTTTCTCAACCACTGTCATTGTATGCCCAGTTGTGGTTTCAATTCTCTGGTTTTTTATTGTTCGTAACGTAGCTTCATAAGGCTAACAGATCTGTATTCGTCTTTATAAGGTATTTATTGAGAGATTTATCACCGGGCAATGTTTTTGTAGTGTTTTAAACTTATGAATTGTTCACTCTATCTATGTTTGTTCGGAAAATGAAAAAAAATTGTTTTCTCTTGCTTTTTTTTTTGTTTTTGCTTTATTTGTGATACGTGTTTTCATATGCGTGTATGTGTGTCCTGGAAATTTCACGTAGATGTGTAAACATTGGGATTTATGTGTATTAAAATATATGGTATTAAAATATATATATATATAAGATTGTGTAGACAGTGACGTATATGCGTAAGTAATTAATTTACGTACTTACTGTTTTGTTCCATTTATATTTTATAATTTGTAAACTACCACGTTTGTGTTTAGCACATATTTCATTGAGACATCGAGCATAGGAAAAACTGTGCTTTGTAAGGCAATAAAATTTTGCTTTTGTGAATATTTTCCTTTAAAAGCCGCTTACTTCAAGTCTCCCACCGATGTTACTAGATTAGATTTGATTTATTATTATTATTATTATTATTATTATTATTATTATTATTATTTTTATTATTATTATTATTATTATTAATATTATTATTATTATTAATATTATTATTATCATTATCATTATTATTATTATATTATTATTATTATTATTATTATTATTATTATTATTATTATTATTATTATTATTATTATTATTATTATTATTATTGTCGTTGCTGTTGTTGTTATTATCATCCTCAACATCATCATCACCTTTTATAGATTCTTTTCATTATGACTTTATTTCAGGTGCCTTACTACACGGAGGCCAAGAGTAGCAAGGGCATTTTTGTTTTGCACCACATTATCACCACATTTATTCCAATATCCTTATTATAAATATTATTATTATTATTGTTGTTATTATTGTTGTTGTTGTTGTTGTTGCTGATGTTTTTGTTGTTATTGTTGTTACTATTGGAAGCTTATACACATAATTCAGTAGGTTATTATTCCGAGATTGCGTGACGAAAGTCTTCTCAAATATGAAAGAACTGTTCTTAGGGTTCTGGTAGAAAGAGACTGCACCTTTATTTGTAGGTCGATAAGGCAAGTCTTAATTCCAAAATACTTCAACCTCTGAAATAGATAGCATTTTTGATGCTGTGCTAAGTTCATCAATTACAGCGGGAATAACTATCATTTTTCTCTTCTACAATATCTTCATCTTTTTGGCTTGTTCCTGATATGTTTCATTTACTTTGATATCCACTCTGTTGTCATGTAGAATTGAAAATCTATGATCTTTTACTATTTGTCTTATTCTAATATATAACTTGTTTCCTTCCTTCCATAGTATGGTATGTCTAATTCGCACAATATCACCCAATATGCTTCACCATGGCCTCACTATGGCTCTTGTTTTAATATATTTCGGTCACTTCGAATCCACAAACTTGCACACTTTATCTAACACAGCGACGCCCATTTGTTTATTATGTTTTATTTTGCACAAACTTTCTGCGTCGACTTGGGGGGATGTTTATTACTTCAGTTTCCTTTTCCACGACTGGGTTTTGTCAACCTTCTTTTTCGTATCGATTCTGATGAAGCAGGGAAAACTGTCATGTTTATCTTCTACAAATATCTTCACCTCACTAGCTAATTCCTGGTATTTCTCATTTATTGTCAGGCATTTAGTTCAAAAATAAATGCTGACATATATTTGTTGCATATTGTTTAGTACATAGTAATTTATTTGATTATAAATCGTGTTGCAATAAAGTTTGTGCTGTCTGAGTCTTGTTTAATGTAGTGTCTCCATAATGAAATTTGATATTTAAACGTATCGCTTATGAAGTCCAAACTTAATTATTGCAAGTCGAAAACTGAATAATGCTTAGATTCCTAACAGTCATGAAGGTATACATATTCAGCCTCAATAAGTTTAAGCACTTTCAAACGTGAATATTGTAATAGCTACTGTATTTAGGCATGAAATACATCTTCTATTTCAGAGGAATGCGAGTTATTAAGATGCTCGATTTATTGAAGCAAGAGGACTTTGGGACACAAGTGTTTAATATTTCATGGAAAGGATTAACTATAAATCATTTTCCTTTCCACTATTCACCGTGCACATGGCATTTTATAATCCGTTGGGATGTAAGGACACAGAGCAAATAATGCATGATGAGCAAGTACCAAATAAGCATGTTCCATACGCCTTTGGGCAGGAAACAAAATTGGTCTACACAGCGGTGTCCTTAACATCCCATACACGAATTAAGCTAGTTTATTATGGACACAGCTTCGTTTAAAAGGTGAATTTGTTTTCAAATGACGAAATACAACGGCAGTGAGTATAGAAAGTTCGACTAGAACGTATTAATAATTAATTTCTGTGATCGGTTTGATATTCAATGATAACTGTTCAAATGGCGATTCCTAATTCATTCTATGATTGTACAACGGAGCATGTGTTAAAAATATATACTATAAGATAAAGAATTGATTTTGGATGCTTAGATTTACTAAAACCTCGTAAAATTACACAAAATACTAAAATTAGGATTAATGTTATCTTTAGGATATTTTAATATTTTGTGATAAAATGAATATTCTGTGATGATATGCCTTTTGGCATTGTGAAGCAAAATTAGATTAATACATTATGCAATGTTAGGCAAGAAACATTACGTTCTACAGAGGATTTGATATGTTAAATATATTTATATATAAGGTAGGCTTGGATCTGTCACATAAAATTAATATGAATGAGTGTGTTTTAGAACATTTAAAAAGCTACCAATTTAAAAATAAAGACACTGCGAGATTATTTAAAAGCAAAGTTTTATCTGTGCATATGCAGCCTATCTATACAGAAAACCATATTCAGTTAATGTTTCGGAGTATTAGAATAAGTCCTTATTATCCTGTGTATTAAATAAAAAAAAAGATCATACAAACAAAAGATTCCTAACATGCAAACACCAAAAGTGAAAACAAACTCATAAACATAAATAAAGCCAAAATGAAAATAATAAACAATATCACTAAATGTATTCCCTCTATTAATGTATTTTCATTTCTGCATCTAAAATATTATTTAAACCACTTCAAAATGCTTATTATTATTATTTCAGCTGTTTTAAATAAGAGCTGCATATTTGATCATATTAATTTTTGTTCTCTAAATAGGCGCAGAGGTGGATGCGTGATAAGAAACTTCCTTCCCAACCAAATGTTTCCAGGTTCAGTTCCACTGTGTGCCACCATAGGCATCTCTTCAACTATAGCCTCGGGCCCCCCTAAAACTTTTCAGTGGATTTGGTAGACGAAAACTTAAAGAAGGCCGGTACGCATGTGTGTGTGTGTTTGTGTCTGTATTTTGCTGCCCACTATCAACGCTTGACATGTTGGCGTGTCTGTGTCCCTGTAACACAGAGGTTCGGCCAAAGAAACCGATAGAAAAGTCCCATGCTGAAAACATAAGCCCTGAGGGCCATATATTTCACTAAAAATTCAAGTTGGAGCCTCAGTCTGGTTGCAGTCAAATGACTCAAAAAAGTAAAAGATATAAAATAAAAGATTATTGAATATATACAAAGTAAACTCTGATTTGACTATACGAAACGAAAATGCACAAATTTCCATCCTCATGCACCCAATTGTGTGTTTACTCGATGTAGATTAGTTTGTAGTTCATGAAAATTTACACCATACCAAAACTATTGATTACACGCTAATTCATACAAACTCGATGCATACAACACAGATACATTAATTGAACATGTGGTAGGATACACTTACGATGCTTTCCCCTTTTATATAGCTGCATTTGTTAATAAAGAGGAAAGCTATAAGATTAAATAGAAATTAATTGCTTCTAAACACTAAAAGAAATTCACACAAGACCTAGATTTGTATATCCAATGCGTTCGAAATATTTTCTCAAATCACTATCTTCATAGCAATTGTAAAATTATCTCCAGTGTTATATAGAGAAAGTTTATGTACGTTAAACTACTTTAAAATATGTGTAACGAAAATACAACACACGTATATTTAGGACATTGTAGTTTAACTACCACTAAAACAATCTTAGTTATTGAAATAAATGTTTCATTATTTTATATACATAGTCACATAACTCCGTAAAAATGTTTTGACATGCTTTCTAGCCAGCGAAATGTGGAAAACATCCACATTTAGTTTTCTACCTCATCGACGTAATAGATAGGTAAATATTCATATGATATATTTAATTTCTAATTTAGAATTTTATTCGCAAGCCCACTGGCTACTAACTACATTTGGAACTTCCATTATAAACCGAATTACTGATTGACACCTTTGTCTAACTTGACAATTCTTTTAGAAGGTATATATTTTGCATAGTCATATTAATTGTATGTTGCTCTTGCGAACACATAAAGTATAAATGAATTTATTGTAGGGCCCTGGATAGAAGGATCGGTTATATCGATTAGATGTAAATTCATTCTCAGAAATATTCACTTGTAGAACAAATTCAAATTAGCCTTTGCTACTCTTCATAATCATAGACACTAGAAAACATACTCTTCCTTTCTTTCTCTCTTTCTTTCTCTCTTTCTCTCTCTCTCTTTCTCTCTCTTCGAGAATATATATATATATATAATTGTCGAGTTAGAAAACAGACAGATCTAATGGATACAAATTAATTTATTAGTTAATCAACATATTCACCAACAATTGTTTCATTATACAAGGCAGAATTAAAATTACAAAACATATATAAATATATAATTTTTTTATTTTAAATACCTGATATGGAAAAGCATTAAGGTGTACAAAGGCAATAATGATTACAGTGGGATACATTTGGGATACACCGAATGCATAGACATGTGTATCATGTGTGTATGTATAGGTGTGTGTATGTATGTATGCATGCGTTAAAATAATTCCTTTTATTTCAATTCAATAATAATAATAATAATAATAATAATAATAATAATAATAACAATAATAATAATAATAATAGTCATGAATGATGGTTTACCTTATAGTTGGGTAAAGTAATATAATGTATTATAGAAAGTAAATGTCAAATAAAACCTGTTATTTTAGATAGATAGATAGATAGATAGATAGATAGATAGATAGATAGATAGATAGATAGATAGATAGATAGATAGAGATAGATAGATAGATAGATATAGATAGATAGATAGTTAGATAGATAGATAGACAGATAGATAGATAGATAGTTAGATAGATAGATAGATAGAATAGATAGATAGATAGATAGATAGATAGATAGATAGATAGGTAGATAGATAGATAGATAGATAGATAGATAGATATATAGATAGATAGATAGATAGATAGATAGATAGATAGATAGATAGATAGATAGATAGATAGATAGATAGATAGATAGAATAGATAGATAGATAGATAGATAGATAGATAGATAGATAGATAGATAGATAGATAGATAGATAGATAGATAGATAGATAGATAGATAGATAGATAGATAGATAGATAGATAACTTTTTATTGTAGCCACACAGGGCTAAACACAGAATAAAAATAGACGAAATACAATGTAGAATTTTTTCTTTTCGAGGTGGGATGGGTGGGGCAAAAAAAAAAAAAAAAAAAAAAAAAAAAACGTTTGATCAATAGGGATCTGTGGGTTGTGTGGTGTATAAAAAAGCAATATGTATATATATATAAGGTTCACAGTTTAGGTGTAGCCTTGGAAAGAAAAACCTACAAAAAAGACCAAGGTCACCTCAGACAGTTCGAAAAAGAACACATGAGTAAGTCGCCTCAGTTCTCGTTGTCTCTTTTGGTTACAGATTTATGCTTAAAATAGTGTCGTCTTTCATACTGACCATTTTTGCCACTTTTACCCACTTTTTATTAAAACATTCGTTCGACAAAGCCTTCCTCTCTATTCTCATCCTCCTTTTCAAGTGGTACTTGAAAAAGTTGACGAGAGACTGACCAGAGAGGAAGGTGTTTGTTTGCAGTCCTTTCAAACGCGTCCACCACACACATTCTTTCGCCATAGCCATCAGCGTAACGAAAACCGTTTTCCCTTCCCGTTTAAAGGAAGGTGGTGGAACAATATTCACGATAGACTCGGCCGATAGGCGAGCCTGACCTACACGTGACAACAGCTGTTCGACGAAGGACCACAGCTCTGAAATATCTGGACACTGCACGAGTGCGTGCAGAACGGTTTCGTCGCTCTGACCGCATCTCGGGCAGGTCGGTCCGGTGATGGTTTTCGAACCGTGTCTGTAGCTCTTCTCTCGAACAGGTAGTGCGTCTCGATAGCACTGCCAAGCCAGGGATTTCTGGAAGTTATCCATAGGCCCCGGCCCGAACGTCGTCCTGAACAGGCGGGTTAGGAATTCCTCGTCGACGCCCAGGTTTGCCCCGAGTGTGTCGTCGGACCTCCCCTCCACTAGTCCTCTATAGAACGCTTTAGTCGTTTGGAAGTTGCACAAGTTTGACCCCGGTCGGCAGAGCTGCTGTAGAGCTTGGCGACACTCTCGGTGCCAATCGCCCAGTTTCGGTCTCTTTTTGATCCACGTTTGCAGTTCGGTCAGTGAGACGAGCTGCGGGAAGTCGCGCCTCACAAACGGCGCCCACACCTGTTCACCGTCGTCGATGAATTTCCAGAGATGTCGCAGTCTCAGCGCATGCCTGCGCATCATCAACCACGGCATGCCCAGTCCTCCATTCAACGGATGTTGACAGCAAATGGACTTCCTCACCATCGGAACGCCACCCTTCCACAGGAAGCGGAAGAGTATGCGTTCCAGTTTGGTGATGGTGGCGTCGGGACAAGGTACGACGGTCAGGCGGTAATCGATGACGGATGCGATGTACGCGTTCGCCACCTCCGCCCGGCCTTTTAGAGACAGCTTTCTCTCGGCCCATGTTTGGCTGAGAGCGACCACTCTACTCGTGATCTCGTCCCAGTTCTTATCCATTTGGAGGTCCGGACTGAACCAGACCCCGAGCAATTTAACCGGTCCGTCCGTCCAGCGTCCCACTACTGAGCCGCAGTCGGACTGGGCTTGCTTCTCCAGGTGCCGAGTAGCAAACCCACTGACTTTTCCGGGTTAATCTTTGCTCCCGTCACCGTTTCATATTTTCTTAGTGTCTCGCCGACCAGCTCGATGTGCTGGTAGCTCGACACTATGACGGTGACATCGTCCGCATATGCCGACACGCTCGTCCCGCAACCCAGTTCCCGTGGGATGCCCCTCAGTGTCGCCAGCTTCCGCAGTAGCGGCTCGAGAGTCAATACATACAGAAGCGCCGACAGGGGACACCCCTGACGGACCGAACGCGTGATGTCAAACGGTTTAGACAGGTGACCGTTTACCCGAATCACCGATCGGATGCCGCTATACAAGGCAGCGATCCAACCGCGGAAGACGGGACCGAAGCCAGCCGCCCTGAGGACGGCCGCCAAGTACCGATGGTCGACCCTATCGAAGGCTTTAGACTGATCCAAATTTATCAGCGCCCCACCCATGCCAGGATCCTTAACTACCCTGTCCACAATGTAGCGCATCAGATGGAGGTTGTCATGTATGGTTCTGCCCGGCACGGCGCATGTTTGCGCCCTGTCGACCAGTTTACCAATGACAAGCGCCAACCTCTCGGCTATTACTTTGGCCAAAATTTTCAAATCTGCGTTGAGCAGAGTGATGGGCCTGAAATTATCTATAAAATTCCCCTTGTTTGAGTCTTTCTTCAGCAACGTCACTGCACCTCGGCTCACGAAACCGGGGATTCTCCCGTTTTGTTGCCAGTTGCAGTAGACTGATGCCAAGAGTTCGCCAAACAAGTCTGGCATTCGACAATACAGCTCGTAGGGTAAACCATCCAATCCAGGCGACTTATCCCTCGCGCAGCCCGCCATCGCATCCCACGTCAGCGGCTGTGATGGGACTTTCACAACACTCCGCCTCTCTTGCCGAGAGCCGCGGCAGGTCGGTCAGGTAGGCACTGAAATCCATCCCTCGTTCCGACCCACCACTCGCACCAAACAGTCGAGCAAAGTGCTGTTGAAAGGCCTCACACATCCTTTCGGGTTCGAGTAAACTGCATCCCTGTTGATCTATTAGAGACCGAATGGTTGATCTGTTGCCACGCTGCGCCTCCGCTACCCGGGCCTCTCGCGCAGCTTCAATCCCTTCGTTCCTTAAGGCACGCATTTTAGCTCTGACGACGCAACCTTCGTGCTTGGCGTTGAGGTGTTGGTCGAGGGCCATCCTCGCAGCTAGCACGTTGGTTGCGCTGCCAGTGGTAAGTGCCTCTTCTAGTTTCTTAACTAAGTCTCCCTCTACTCTATTTCGTTCTATCGCTAATTCCTTGCTAAACCTAATTGATTCCGATTTTATTGCCATTTTCAGGGCGTACCACCAGCGGTTGTTAACGACCGCTCCCGTCAGCGCCCTCTTAATTAACTCGCTAATCCGGTTCCTGTAAACCTGTCGCGCTAACAGCGACGTGTTCAGTTTCCAGTAACCGGGACCCTGCCTATGTGTTTTATCTAAGTCGAGCGTACACGTAACAATTTGTGATCTGTGTAGCTGACTACTTTAAATTGTGGACATCCTACACTATCCCTATCCGCTGTCCTGCATAGAATTCTATCTAGATAAGATCTCGACGATCCGACGCGGTTTGTCCAAGTCCACGTTGGCACGTTCGGATGGTCGAGTCGGAACCTGTCAGACAAATGGAAACGTCTGAGCAGGTCTTTGAGGCTCTTACACCCCCTTCTATTCCTATCCCTTCCCACATAATCTAGATGCGTGTCCAAGGTAGCGTTCCAATCCCCTACTAACAGTAAAGGTCTAGACGTACCCAGGAAAACCTCTAGACGTCTGAAGAAATCCGCCCGACCCGTTAAGGACGGTGCATAAACTGCCATCAGACGGAATGCACACCCATTTCTGCCATCCACGTCCAAGACAACCAGCCTACCCTCCGGGTCTAGGAATATTGCTCTTACTTTTACCTTTAGACTCTTTCGAAAAAGGACCGCAGTACCTCCACCACCCATGTTCGGCAGACAGGGAGAAAAATAAATGTCAAATTGATTGCCAAACATGGACTCGAGGGCCCGCGGCTTACTGAGTCTGGTTTCACTGATAGCTACTATATCCACGTCCAGTGACTTGATGTCGTTTAGAAGGTAACCTTGCTTCCAAGCCGACGCCAAGCCACGCGCATTCACACAACCTAATTTAAGCATACTTGACATTTACGAAAATTGTGTTTTACACACTATATTAGAAGAGACAAGAGGCAAGAAGTGAGGTCACTTACTCATTTTAAAAGTTTCATTTTTTTCTTCTTCTTCTTTTGTATCGTTTTTGATGAGGTGTTTGTATAGTTTTTTCGACAGGTATCGTTGATACCCGCCTACCGCATTCGGAAATAATGTTTTCAGTATGTGGTGTTGTGCTTGTGTTATGTGTAAAATTCTGATGTGTTTCGGTGGTGTGGTGTGCGGATGATTGTTTGTCTTAAAATCATCTTCACAGACGACCATGTTAGATTTGATGTAGTCCATTAATTCTTTATTGTCTGTGTCTATTGCAGTTAGTTGTGTGTGTGGTTTTACGGGTTCATTACTTTTTTGATTGTCTAGGAATGTTGTCCTGAGTGAGATA
Source organism: Octopus sinensis (assembly GCF_006345805.1). NCBI lineage: Eukaryota > Metazoa > Mollusca > Cephalopoda > Octopoda > Octopodidae > Octopus > Octopus sinensis. The sequence goes on from NC_043003.1 coordinate 111,881,190, forward strand.
TCTCCCTGCTTTAATTCCTTGTTTGGTGGATTTTTTGGATCTTTTTCTTTTACCCCCTGTGGCTATTTGCCATTCCGTCGAACTTTCGTCGTCCGACGTATCAGTATGGGGTAGAGGAAAAAGAACAGGATCACTATGTATGCTTGTATAAATTGTTGATGTTTTGTGCGGTGTTTGTGTTGTTGTGGTGTTAGGGGTAGCATTTGTCTTCTCGTCAGTGTTTTCTGTCTTTTTAATTGTCGTCCTGGGTGTGGGCGTGGGTCGATTTTTTGTTAATTCAACAGGTTTAATTGGTTGTGAAGTCAACGGTGATTGTGTTGGTACTGTTTTTCTTGGTGATGTTGTTGGAGTTTGTCTGCTGGTTTGTTGTTTTTCTTGGCGTTGTTCCATAATTGAGTGTGTCGGTGTTGGTGTTGGCAACAAAGGGATTTTATTTGTTTTCTGAATTGTTCTTTCTTGTTTTTTCTGTACCAGATCGCACTTGGCAATCAAATGTTCGGGGCTGCCACATTTGTAGCATCTAGGCTTTTTGCCTTCTGCCATAACATATAGGCATTGCCCATTCTCCAAGTATATCTTGTCGGGTAGGCTCTCGATAGAGGCCCCCTCAATCTGGATGGTCACAACTACTGTTTTTCCACCCCAATTGTCGTTTAGGTACACGGCTGTTTCTAGAATATTGATCTTTTTCAAGTGGTAACAGATTGCCCCTGTTATCCATTTGTTCGGCATATCGGGGGGTACATTTCTGATAGTAATTCTACTCACCCTCTGGTTTTTATAATAAGGGACCATGATGATTTCATCATTTCCCAGAGACTCAGTAGAGTGAGCTTTTGCCACTTCCTGGTTAGGGAAGCGGACCACTACTGTGTTAAACTGGGGACCCCAGTTTATATACTCTTTTTCTTTCATTATGTTTTTAAACATTTCTCCACATCAGTTTTTGTAATCTGTTCATTTGGTTTTTTGTTTTTTCTAATAATTTTATATACAATTGTCTTATTTTCAATTTCTTGTTTTATATGTTGAGGTGTATGCAGGACTAAATCTTGTCCACGGGTTGTAAGAGAGCTCTTGTTTCTATGAGCTCTTCATTTGTGAATGTAACATCTCCTTTTTCTGGCGAAGAATATCTGCGAAATTTACTGTTGTTGACTTTTTTGTATTGGCATCTTCACTATTAGATAGTTCATTTTTATTGTTGTTCTTGTTGTTGCTGTTGTTTTTGTCAATAGTTTTCGTTTCAGTTTTATTTTTATCATTTATGTTGGCCGTGGTAGTGGTGGTGGTGGTGGTGGAGGTGGTGGTGGTAGCAGTTGTTGTCTCGTGGTTGCTGTTGTTAGTGGTGGTGGTGGCGGTGGTGACAGGGCTGTTAACGCACGTGGTTGCAGCGTTCCTTTCACCGAATTTTACGTTGGCATTTTCCATGCGAACGTTCTTTTTTTTCTCTGTCGTTTCCAGACTAGGAAAATGTTGTTCCATAAAAGAACGCGACCAGCGTTCAACAATAAAATTTCTAGACATTTTCTAATGTCGAGAAGAAAATAACAGAAATGAAATGGGGTCGAAACTGCCCCTAGGGGCGAATTCCTCCCTTGGAAAAGCACTCAAATGAAAGTTGGTTGCCTTACACACCTTATTTGCAAAAATCTACACAAAAATTGGCCTATAAATAGTCAAAATAAATGATTACCTTCGGAGCTGAAACGACATCACATCCGTCGATAGATAGATAGATAGATAGATAGATATAGATAGATAGATAGATATGTTTCTTTATAGCCACACAGGGCTGCACACAGATAGAACAAATTACAAGGTAGAGCTTTTCTTTTGAAGGTTTTAAAAAAAAAAAAAAAAAATGGGAAAGGGGAGTTTCGATCAAAAGGGATCGTAAAAGGAGAGAAAGAGGACAAAAAAGGGGGGGGTTTAAAAAAAAAAAAAAGGGGGGGAGAGGAAAAAAATTGATCAATAGGGATCGTTATCACAGAAATGTCAATATGAAGTGTAAAGGGGAGGACAGGTGAGGTTTACCCGTGGAAAAAAGGCTACGGAAAACCACGGTAACCTCGGTCAATGAAGTCACATTTTATATTTTTTTTTTTTTTTTTTTTTTTTTTTTGCAAATAAGCAACTCTCTGTTTTCGATTTCTGGGTTCATAGGACTATGCTCAAGGTGGCTTCGTCATTCATACGTGCCATTCTTGCTACATTCACCCATCTTTTTAAAACATTCGCTAGACAAAACTTGCCTCTCTACTCTCACTTTCCTTTTCAAGTGGTACTTGAAGAAGTTGATGAGAGATTGACCAGAGAGGAAAGTGTTTGTCTCCAATCCTTTCAGACGCGTCCACCAGATACATTCTTTCGCCATAGCCACAAGGATGATGAAAATAGCTCTTCCTTCCCGTTTGAAGGAAGGAGGCGTGACAATATTGACGATAGACTCAGCTGATAAACCGACTCGTCCCACACGTGACAGCAGTTGTTCGACATAAGCCCACAGGTCGGAAATTGTTGGACACTGAACGAGTGCGTGCAGAACGGTTTCGTCGCTCTGACCGCATCTCGGGCAGGTCGGCCCCGTGTTTCTCGAGCCGTGTCTGTAGAGCTTATCCCGAACGGGTAGCGCTTCTCGGTAGCACTGCCAGGCCTCTGGAAGTTGTCCATGGGCCCTGGCCCGAAAGTCGTCCGAACAGGCGGGTCAGGTACTCCTCGCCGACGTCCAGGTTCGCCCCGAGCTCGTCGTCGTACCTCCCTCCACTAAACCCCTATAGAATGCTTTGGTTGTGTTGAAGTCACTTAAGGTCGACCCAGGACGGCAGAGTTGCTTGAGAGCAACGCGACACTCGCGGTGCCATTCGCCCTTCCTCGGCCTCTTTTTGATCCACGACTGCAGTTCGGTCATGGAGACGAGCTGCGGGAAAGCGTGCCTCACAAACGGCGACCACACCTGTTCACCGTCGTCTACATAGAGCCAGAGATGTCGCAGTCTCAGCGCGTGTCTGCGCATCATCAACCACGGCATGCCCAGCCCTCCTTTTAACGGGTGTTGACAGCAAATGGATCGCCTGACCATCGGGACGCATCCTTTCCACAAGAAGCGAAAGAGGATGCGTTGTAGTTTGGTGATGGTAGGGTCGGGACAAGGTACGACGGTCAGGCGGTAGTAGATGACGGACGCGATGTACGTGTTCGCCACCTCCGCTCGACCTTTTAGGGACAGTTTCCTCTCGGCCCATTGCCGGGCGAGAGTGACCACCCTACTCGTTATCTCGTTCCAGTTCTTCTCCACTTGGAGGTCCGGACCAAACCAGACCCCGAGCAACTCAACCGGGCCGTCGGTCCAGCGTCCCACGACGGAGGCGCTGGTGGACGGCATGGGCTTGCTTCTCCAGGTGCCTAGTCGCAAGCCCACTGACTTTTCCCGGTTGATTTTCGCTCCTGTCACCGCTTCGTAGTTTTTCAGTGTCTCACCGACCAGCTCGATGTGCTCGTGGCTTGACACTATGACGGTGACGTCGTCCGCGTATGCAGACACGCTCGTCCCGCATCCAATTCTCGCGGGATGCCCCTTAGAGTCGCCAGCTTCCGCAGTAGTGGCTCAAGAGTCAATACGTATAGAAGCGCCGAGAGGGGGCATCCCTGACGGACCGAACGTGCAATGTCGAAAGGTCTCGATAGATGTCCATTTACGCGCGATTACCGAACGGATGCCTCTGTACAAGGCAGCTATCCAGCCGCGGAAGACGGGACCGAAACCAGCCGCTCTCAGGACTGCCTCCAGTATCGATGGTCTACCCTATCAAAGGCTTTCGATTGATCCAAGTTGATCAGGGCCCCACCCATGCCAGGTTCGTTAACTACCCTGTCTATGATGTAGCGCATCAGATGGAGGTTGTCATGGATGGTCCGGCCTGGCACGGCGCATGTTTGCGCCTTGTCGACCAGTTTCTCGATGACAAGCGCCAACCTCTTGGCTAACACCTTGGCCAAAATTTTCAAGTCTGCATTAAGCAGAGTGATGGGCCTAAAGTTATCTATTACATTTCCCTTGTTTAGATCTTTCTTCAGCAGTGTTACGGCTCCTCGGCTCACAAAACCAGGAATGCTCCCGTTTTGCTGCCAGTTGCAGTACACCGCCGCCAAGAGATCTCCAAATAAGTCTGGCATACAATTGTAAAGCTCGTAGGGTAGACCATCCAAACCCGGTGATTTGTCCCTCGAGCATTCTGCCATCGCTTCCCGCACTTCCGCCGCCGTGATGGCACCTTCGCAGCACCCTGCCTTTCTTGTCGAGAGTCGTGGTAGGCTATGTAGGTAGGCACTGAAGTCCACCCTACGTTCTTGCCCTCCACTCGTTCCGAACAGTCGGGCAAAATGTTGCTGAAAGGCCTCACACATTTTACTTGGCTCGAGCAATTCGCGCCCCTGTTCATCTACCAGTGACCGAATGGTGGCTTTGTTGCCCTGTTGCGCCTCTGCCACCCGGGCCTCTCTCGCGGCTCCAACACCTTCGTTCCTTAGAGCACGCATCCTAGCTCTGACAGCACATCCTTCGTGTTTGGCGTTGAAGTGTTGGTCGAGGGCCAACCTCGCCGCCAAAACGTCGGATGCGATGCCGCTTCTAATTGCCTCTTCTAGCTTCTTAACTAGCTCACCCTCTACTCTATTTCTATCTATGGCTAGTGCTTGCTGTACCTAATCGCTTCTGCTTTTACTGCTCTCTTGAGGGCAAACCACCATTTGTTGTTGATGATGGCTCCCGTCAAAGCCCTCTTTACTAGTGTGCTAATCCGGTCTCTGAAAACCTGTCTCGATGGGAAAGACGCGTTTAGTTTCCAGTATCCGGGACCCTGCCTAAGATAGATAGATAGATAGACAGATAGATAGATAGTTAGATAGATAGATAGTTAGATAGATAGATAGATAGATAGATAGATAGATAGATAGATAGATAGATAGATAGACAGATAGATAGATAGTTAGATAGATAGATAGTTAGATAGATAGATAGATAGATAGTTAGATAGATAGACAGATAGATAGATAGGTAGATAGATAGATAGATAGATAGATAGATAGATAGATAGATAGATAGATAGATAGATAGATAGACAGATAGATAGATAGTTAGATAGATAGATAGTTAGATAGATAGATAGATAGATAGTTAGATAGATAGACAGATATATAGATAGGTAGATAGATAGATAGATAGATAGTTAGATAGATAGACAGATAGATAGATAGGTAGATAGATACATTGCTATACTATTAGGACTATTTTGTTTATGCAAAGTCAGCATGCGGTTTGTGGTTTATGGCTCCGAACTTTCGTTGTGTCGAAGGCAAAAATCTATCCTCAACTTTCCACGCATTGGTGATATCTGTTCCTTTCCACTTGCTTTGTGTTTTACAATCATTGGGCATATGAGTTATATTCGTCTCGATGAAATGTTGTACTCATATTTTCGGTTCAATTTATTTAATGTTTACTAGATTCTGTTGTTTTTCTCCAACATAGTCAAAGTTATCCGATACCACAAATCTTTTGTCCTTTAGATGCTGGCTTCCATGTAACTAGAAAACACTTTTTATAACTATTTGTTTGCATGTATTTTCCTGTATTATTACTGTATTCCTACAATAGCAATAGGTAGTTGATTTTATGATAATTTTACAAAAGCCACACTCACATATACAGATATACATACATATATATATATATATATATATATATATATATATATATATACATAATGTATATATGTATATATATATATATATATATATATATACATACACACACACACACTCATACATATATATGTATATATATTCTAAACCAACAATATTATTTTATTTATATATCGTTGTACACTGTCCAATTTATCAAATTCCTGTGTTCGTAAATCAGTATTTGGATTTCAGTCTATTTTCTATCTTTAGTTTTCAAGGTATATGTTTCTTACTTTTTATTGTACTTCCTTTCTTCGTCGTCGCATGGAGAGAATATAATATTAAATTCCCGGGCGAATCTATGCAAAAATTCATATAACTTGTTCTACTGTTTTATCATGACCAGTATGCAGCCTGACATCATGTGTATGCAAAAGTTATTTTATTGTCTTTCCATAGCATTTCCATTTGTATTTTCTTTCCATTTAACGTTTGATATTATAGTCAGTTAGGAAAAGATTGGAGAGAAGGACTCCTCTAAAATACCATTCTGTAAAATAGTAACGGGATTCCTTTCACAATATATTTCCTTCATCGTTCCTTGTGTATTGCTTGTCATTTATCCAGAACATTGTAATGTAACAGATTATCATTGATACTACTTTAATCTGGATTTTGTTAAAACAAACGGCATGCGGGGATTCTCCGAGAAATAAGTCCCAGCTAAGTATTGTGATCGATGCAATCGACTTACCTCATCTCCTAAGTTGCTGTCCTTATACCGAACTTTTAAATCCTTATGATTATTATAATCCCTTTATCACAGATTTCGTTGGAGCTCCTCTTTGGTAGAGCTCTCATTGACTTTCTCAAGTTTCACTTGAAAGCGAACTTGAGAGTGGAGATGGAAGTGCTATCCTCGAGTGAATTTATTGAAAGGTGGGTCAAAGTTGCGAACATGGCAAGAGTGGATGGTATCTCTTAGTTATATCACACGTTCTGATGACCTCTATCTCATCCTCGTCGCCACTGTTATATCGCCCGTTTGATGACCTCTACTCAACTCTACTCTCGACGTCTAGACTTCTCCCTGTATATCTACATATTGGGCTAGCCTACTTCATCGCCTGGGGTCGTCCACACAACACTCTTTATGTGTAGACCTGTGAGTCGGAGAGAAGGAATTGGAGAGAGCACTTGCGCATAGGCTTTCAGGGAAATCTCGAGCTATGAGAGCCGAGCCTGTATCGCATCTCTATCATTCTCCCCCAATATTTTTCGCTGCACCTCTGTATGCTATGCATATGTCGACTCTTTCGCAGTGTACACCGTGTATACTTTTTATTATTTTTTTTACCTATGTTATTTATTTTAAATAAAAATATTTTTTTATTTTGTTTTATTCATCATTTCATTATTATATGTACCCCCCCCCCCGACTACTTGCTTGTCTTTGTATTGCTCCCCTTATCTTTGCCCTCATGGCAAATAAATGAAATTACCATTATCATTTTCATTATTGTTATTATCATTATTGTTATTATTATTATTATTATTATTATTATTATTATTATTATTATCAGCATCATTCGACAATAAGGCGGGTGCGAGGAGATTTGTAATAGAGTGCTTATTTAACAGTGTAAACGATATATCAACAGATCATCGTTCTTCTTCAAGCTGAAAATGTGAAAATGAAAACATCAGCAGAACCACAGGGATAGGAAATATAAACGAGGAAATCCTGTGTTCCTATTTTGATGACGTCAACATTTTTCAATTTTGTAACTGGTGAAAGGAAAGAGAAAGTAAAATGACGAAAGAAAATTTAGTGGAACAGTTTTGTGTAAATATGATGAAACTCACCTGTCATTTTATTTGTTCCGCCAGGGCGAAATGCAATTCACAAGTACGTACTTATGCATTTCGAAGACTGAAAATGTAGTAGAATCAGAATATTTTGTGAGAATGAGTAGAATCAGCTGCTCCTCAATATTGCAGTCGCTTGATGTAAAATTTTCGGCAAGTTCTGTCGAACTACTGTTATTGTGCCTGACATCATACTTGTGCCCATTGAATCATTTGTTTATTTATTCTGTTATACAATCAACATAAATCAAGTTGTTTTGGTGCATTCTGCTGCGTACACCAACTGGGAATCTTTACATGTCCAACTTTCGGTATAAATTATTTCTGTTATGATTCATAAGAGAATTGACTTGACTCAAGTTATTGCACAACGAACAAGGCTTATCTTCGTGTAACTGCCTTTCAAGGCACGGCGTTCTGAAACGCTAATGCTATTTTACTTCGAGTTACAGGTAGCGGTGGCTAACATATATCTTATACTTTTATTCCGCCGAAAAGCTACAATAGGCGGCTGAGGAATATTTGTTTAAGACGAGGATATTTTTCTGCAATATGTTGGCAACTTCCATGTAACACTTTTAAAATGCGAGCGAAATTTCGGTGTCACTTAATCACTAAAGGAATTCCATCACCAATTTTACTTTGGCGCTAAGTTTAGCAACTAAGTTTAGTTTTGTTGGAGCTCCTCTTTGGTAGACCTCTCATTGACTTTCTCAAGTTTCACTTGAAAAGGAAATTGAGTGTGGAGATGGAAGTGCTGTCCTCGAGTGAATTTATTGAAAGGTGGGTGAAAGTTGCGAAAATGGCAACAGTGGATGGTATCTCTTTGTTATATCGCACTTTGTTTAGCAACTTCATTTGCAATTTCTTTTAATCGTGGTTCACTGTAAATGCGTTTGTCATAAAAGTGTACGAAAACATTTGCCTGTTTCCAGTAATCCCCACTACCAATACAAATCTAAGATTTTGGATTTGAGGTGGATGATCGGATTACACATGAATGATCGGAGCGCCGAAGGCGGTAAATGTGGGATGATGGGGTCTTGCAAAATATCTTTGTTACTATTCTACCTCCAGAAAACTTGACTTTTGTGTCCAAAACCTCAACGTTAGTTTTTGAAAAACTAGACTTGAATGTTTTATTAGACTTAAAGGCATAGCTTTTAGTGTAAAAGTTACAGAAATGCAAGAAATTAATTAAGCTGTCCTGCAATGCTTTCCAGACAAAAAAGATGTAATCTATGAACCGTAAGCGGAGTACTTTAGTTCATTGCCATGCAGGGATTTGAGTGTCTTCAGTAACTGTGTCTCGAATTTCATCATGAAGAAATTAGCTAAATTAACTGCTATTGGGATACCCACGGCGCAACTCCTGGCCTGGTGGTAAAAATGTTGTCCAAATTTCTTTCTGTTACTGTGTAACAACTTCATTAACAACTTCATTAAAGTACAGAGAAAATTAGATAGAATATTTTGTTTGTTTTTCGAATGCATTCATGCATGATTTCACCTTCTCATATTCGTCAATATACAAATATATTGAAGAAACATCAATGTTGTTGTCATCATCACCATATATGCCGTTCTTGTTTGGAGAAGTATCTGCCTAAACCATTTCTTTATATCAAATACAGTTACAGTTTAAAAAATATAAAATGCAAACTCAAGGTAAAATGTATCCGACCCAACATTATAGCAAACAACATCCCACTCCAAGGAATACTTAGTCTTATCATTACAAGCTTCGTTTAAATTTACATTGTGTTTTTGGGTATCCTTTGAAACGCTCGTGGCTAGTAAAGAAAGTTCTTTTTGTTACATGTATTATTCAATTTTAATATTGTTATTGTATGCAGGAAATAGCATGCACTTTTCTGTAGGTTATTATTGGAAATTATATGTCACTATTACATTCTAATTAACGAGTCATTATATGAGTTTCTTCCAGTAAGAAGATAATTTTTACGTATTGTTTCTTTTACCTTCTGCTAGTTCAAAGATATATATCAGCGAAATTATTGCCTAAACGCTTATATTTAAAGTAATTAAATTCACTATTAACTTATTGAGATGTTTGTAATGATATAGCACGTAAATGCATAAACAAGTTTGAATTTGTTTCGAGGTAAAAATATTTAACTTTCAGAGCTAACCGGCAGAAAGATGTTCATTTCTCAAGATTCTTATCAACTATTATAAGTGAATAGGTTGGTTGGAATTGTGAGGCTTGAACTCAAACCATTTACAAGAAAAAAAATCTTTCGACGTGCATCTCAGAATACTAAACAGTATTTAAAACGTATTGTGCGTACGGAGAAAGATAATCAATAAAAATTTATTTGACTGAGATCATTAGATTTTAGCTTCATCCTTCTTGAGTCCGTGATAGCTATTTCACAGGTCAGAATGAAAAGAATAATGATAGAGTGGGCACAACGAACGTGACTGTATTTTGTTTCGGTCATGTATGTGCTTTTGCGTAATATCAATCCTTAATTTAAAAACATATATAAACAAAACAAACAGAATAATCTATTGCGAAATTATCTACAGTGTTTATGTGAATCTGTATGAACATACTTATACTACAGATAAAAGTGTTTGCTGCGAATCAATTACCTTTATTCTCACGTATATCTACTAAGTTCTCCGAATAATATACAAAAATCAAATTTTTTCTCCATCAGTTCATTTTGTCTCGACTCAAACTTTTGCAAATAAATCGATAAAATGTGCACATATATGCATGCAGACAATGGCATAAAATCGATTGTCTGCTTCGAAGTAAGAGATTAAGACATTGAATTTCTCCTTTGTTAAAAAAAGACGTTTGATGAATTTTAAATATTCTTTTAATGAACTTCGAAATATGAAAAGGTGAAGGCTTTCCTTTTCTCTTTTACATGTTTTAATGGCGTCATTTTTACTGATCGTTTCTTTACATGTTATTTGTCTTGAGCAGAAGAAAATGCATAATTTTGATTGAAGGTTTTCGTTTATTTTATGTTATGTACTACGTTGCCTTGTTTGTTAATCAAGGAATTTTTTCCTCACCCTCTATATAATAGAAATTAAAGCATTGCTAATAAAAAACAGGAACTCTTTTAAAGTGGAATATTAAAAGTGCTTTCGAAAATATCTAAAATACAATGTTCTAGTACACATTGTCTTTTTTTACAATTGCTTGTCAGATGTACAGTAAAATTTCGTTTCTCATATCTTGCAATAGCTGCTTTATATGTGCCAACAAAACAACTTTGTAGTGTTGTTTACAAATAACTGTACATAAAGTATGTTTGCTAATCAAAGTATGTTAAACATTGCCGCTATTAATTCATTATGGGTATCAGTCAATATCTAAGGCACATTTCTGCCTTGTAAAACTCATCAACTATTGAATTTTGAATGCCAGATTGATCAGATAGTTAACAGCGTCCCACGTTTTCACCTTGTGATATTCTTATTTTTTCAAATTATGTAATTCTGAGCGAGTGCACTGATGAATATTGTGTTTTATATATGTACCCGGTATCCGTAGTCTAACATGACCCATTGTTGTTTGACGCAAATGTTATTTTTCTAGAAATCAAATCCTTTATTTTCTGTAATATGCGACTGAATATCTCAATCTTAGAAATTTCGGATGAAGAGAAATATGCCTACTTGAAAATGGTGCAGCTAAGGTGGACTTTATTTATACATTGTATCTAGTATAATATATTCAAGTTCCCTCAGGATATGCATTATGGATTTGGTTAAAATAATTTCTAATAGCAAACCAAATAGTGAATATATTGTTCACATAGATTCCTGACCAACATTGGCTTCATTCGATTTGCGTTAATGCCACAATTAAATGTACCATAAATCTCCAAAAGTTTGGCATAAGTATAAAATAATTCCACTTGGCATCGTATGATGACTATTTGCACACAAATTACAGAAAACCTTCGTTGAAATTACAATTATTACTAACCCTTGCTAAATTTTGAAATTCGGTGAAGGAATGTAATGATATATATATATATATATATATATTTATATATATACATACATATATATATATATATTAATGATGCAAAACTGAGTGCATGAACGTCATAAGAACTACCATGAAGTTACTTGGAATGGACGCAAAGGCCATAGAAATCTTTGCTTCTGACCGAACTGGATTGGGATCAAAAGTGTGGAATGGAGTGAAAGCTTTTGAGGAGACGAAGATTCAAAAGAGATTCAAAGAAGATTGTTGCAATCAATGAGAATGTAAATCTCAGCGAACTTTTTGTGTGCACAAGCTGTGACAGACCATGGCTTTCTTCTGCTGAACTCAGACCTCATTTGCGGATCCATGAAAACCGAGCCTCTACCAACTACTCTGCTTATATATCTTTGCACACCTTTCAATGCCGTGTTAGGTCACAACGTAGGCAAACCTAGCGAAGGCCTCGAAAGACATTTTAATCACCATAAAGTTCAGAACTGAACTGCAGCTTATGGTGGTCTAAATCAGATATGGGTGTCTTTTCAATACATTGTCTGGTTTAAGAAGCCACATCAGCCGCCATCATGGATCTAAGGTGTAAGTACAAGTCGTAGTCGGACAACCACCAATATATATATATATATATATATATATATATATATATATATATATATATATATATATATATATATAAGGCAGGATGTGTGTGTGTACGTGACTTTAATTTATGCACGTCCACAAATTAGCATGCCCGTCTCTCCAATTTTTAGAGGACATTCGTCAGGACCTTAGCTCTATTTTTACCAGAGGCACCAGCGAGCGAGTACCAGTCAAAAATAAATGTTCGACCAAAACCTTTAACAATTTCAACTTAGAGAAATCACCAGTTTGCAAACAGGAGTTAAGTCCCTTTCTAGCGACAGGTAAGTTTTTGTTAAGACGTTTGTTGGTTTTTCCAGGAAAAAGCGTTCTGTTGATATACGGGGAATACACACACACACACACATATACACACACACACACAAACACAAACACACTAAGATATATGCATACAAAAAACATTACGAGGCTGCATTTTTGTGTGTATGTGTCGCCCATATATATATATATATATATATATATATATCAGCCGCCATCATGGATCTAAGGTGTAAGTACAAGTCGTAGTCGGACAACCACCAATATATATCTATATATATATATATATATATATATATATATATATAAACCAATTTCAACGGGTTTCGCTCAAATTTTACGTCGATGTTACTTAGCTTGGTTTGAAATAAAAAAAACTTGAGTAGCCTAATAATCCTAACTTAATCCCGGGCAAAGTCGGGTTATACTGCTAGTATATATATATATATATATATATATATATATATGTGTGTGTGTGTGTGTATGTGTGTGTGTGTGTGTGTGTGTGTATGTGTGTGTGTGTGTGTGTGTGGTGTGTGTGTGTCTGCGTGTATATATATATAAGTGTATCTAAGAGCAGAACCACTGAAATATATTCTACAATATATTTGTACTATATCCTCATAAAAACATGTATCGCCTAATACTTACGAATGTTTCAAGGAGAAACAGCGCGTTTCACATTATTTTCCAAATTCTGTAAGTCATTCCAGATGTAAAGTCTCGTGTCTCACCTACCTTTTTTTCTTACCCAAGCTGTGAAGCCTTTCATCTAACATCCATTTGTGTCATGTAGAATATTAGATTACGTTTATGGGAAGAGAGTAAATTAGAAGAATAATGAATTAACTTGTTTTAATTAAGTTAATGTATTGTAGGGTTAACAATTTATTGAGGCGCTCTATGCACAATGGAAATAAAATGATAATCTAAAATGAACAGATTATCACGTTAAGTAATTACTCAAAATAAAATAGTTCTAAGAAATATATAAAAGAATATCACCATCACTATCACGTCAACCGGTATAGGTGATAGTATAATTGTCGATTCTCTCTTAATTTACAGCGTGGTTCAAAAATATTTTATCGACATTACCACATAAAGCACAGTTTTATATGTAAAACACAGGATGGAGAATAACCTGTCATTTTGTTGACACCAAAACCGCTGTTAGAATTCCAAAGCTGACGTTAGTGAATTGCAAAAATCTAATTTAGTGAGAATAGGATATTTTTTTTAAAGTATCATATTGTAAAATACCTTAGAACAATAAAGATTATTTAAAAATGGGTGGTATCCGGTGTTGGTTTTCGCATTAAGAATGTACAGGTTGTAAGGGTACGTGCATAAATGAAAGAATTTGAGCTTTTGCTGATGTAAAATGTAAAACTGAAAAATTGCTGTAGTAGTTCTAAAATCATAAGCCTGTTATACTTTTATGCTAAAAAAGCATAAATACTCTAATTATTTCTTACCTATTTAGCATAAAAAACAGAAAAGCATAAATTTCGTTTCTACTTAAATTGTGTTTAACGGCTGTTTCATCAAGATGAAAACTACCAGATATATAATTACATAATTGTGATGCATAATTAATTTAAATTATATTTAATTAATTTCAATAACTGTGTTTACCCAAATTCTCATCATGGAGATTTTCATTTTATTTTCCTCCAGCTTCAACTTAAACATATGCAATAAAAGCGAACCAACCAAATCATAATAGATATTCTAGTGATTCCCTAATTAAATTGATACGTTAACATAATCATATTTGATTAAACATTCCAGTGAGTGTCCCGTGCATCGTATAACTTTCTTCCATAAATTACAAGCAGTATTTCTTTAATTACACACAATGGCACCTTTAAGAGTAGGAAGGACTAATCGTCTGAAACGTGCTTTTAATTCAATATGGTGCATATGAAACTATACATTATTACATTTTATGCATTGTTTCATTCGGTAGAGAACAGGGGTCAGTGCCCATGAAAATTTACTGAATTACTGAGGATAAGCGAGAAGCTAGCAAGATTTCTTCAAAACCGAACACTGATCTGCATATTTGCGGAAAACCACGTTATTACCGGGTGGTGGTTTTAAGCTTTATGATGTATAAAGCCGAACATCTAATTATTCCATCTTCATATAGACTCTCAATGCCGTAAAAAAAAACAATGTATGGAATGCAGCATATAAACCAGATGATGGTTCTCCAACTGCACTCACCAGAATAATTTGTTCTTATCTATCAGTTAATACATATGTGTGTGCGTGCGCGCGTGCGTGTATGTGTGTATGTGTGCGTGTGCGCGTGGGCGTGTGTATGTGTGTGTCGGACAAAAGAAATCTTCCTACACAAGGACAAAAGTAAGGCTACTAAGTTGGCTAGCCATGGATGGTGTTTCAACTCAAACGCCAATCCATATAGAATAATATAGAAAATAATCGAAACTTGCACACCATATGTTAACGGATTAAAAACACGTACACTATGCGTAGCTGAATAAACTAAGATATTTTCCAGATCTAAGAATTTCAACACAATGCTAAAGTCTAGATCTGAAATTTTCATGGCTAAGATCCTGTGGACGATTTGAAAAGTACCACCCTCTCCAGATTGAACATCCATTATGTTTTAAGCTTCATACGTTAACGTCAAAGAGGAGATGACCCTAATTCACGCCCCTTTGCTTCCTTCAGATTTCTTTATCGTTTTGAAGTTTTTCCAACCCTCCACATTTTATATCAAAGTCTTCCTCATATTTTCTAGCTTTTCTCACACCCTATCGTCTCATTTTAAGAGTTTTGTACCATGTGGCCACTGCCTGAAACTTGAAGATAGCACTGAAACACCAAACGTTTTCAAAATACAGTCTAACATACTCGCATTATATGCTGTGTTTATATATATATATGCTGTTTGCCGACAAATGTTTCTGCTCTTAAAACATTTTATCCTATATATACGGTTCTACCAGCGTTGAAAATATACATACATATATACATATATATATATATATATATATATATATATATATATATAGAGAGAGAGAGAGAGAGAGAGAGAGTGAGAAATAGATTAACGCATAGAAACATATTTGTCTATGAGTGAATCGGTGTTAGTTTATATAATTATGTATGCAAATACATGTATTAGTGTGTGCGTGTGCGTATATATATATATATATATATATATATATATGTATGTGTGTGTGTGTGTGTGTGTGTGTGTGTGTGTGTGTGTGTGTGCGTGTGTGTGTGTACATGGATCAAAACAGTTTGAATCAAATTCGTTGGTTCACTTGAGTTTCAAGAGTGATAACAGACTTCAGCCATTTCAATTTCAATGACGTAAGTTCATTGTTATTACCGGTTGAGGTTAGTATAGGAGTAACTGTAAGTTGGAAATTACCACAGGTTGAACTGTCAATCGATTGCTTGGTGGATGGGAAATCGTTCAGTTGTTGGAGGGGGAGTACGAAGGAGCGGCATGTGCAAGTGTATACTTGCATATGTAGATGTGTAGACTTGCTCATATGGTTTCTGCTGGAGTTTCTGTATTGATGCGATCGTGCACATCTGTACATGGGCGTGCACTAGTACGCCTACTCATACACACATACATATATGAACGAAAATGCTTGCGCGGCACATAAACATACGCACAAACATACGCACATGCAAGCGCACAGGCATGAGTATGCATAGGCATACTCGCTAGCACGCATGCATGAGCATATATGCTCATAACAAGCTTTGGAGATTGGTGAGCGTTGGGAATTCGTAATTTGCTGTCCTGTTCATGGGGTTGGTTGGTTGTAGTGAGCTTGGTGCTGAAGGTGCAGAATAGCAACTGGTACTAATGTGGTGTGTCCGAGTTGACGGCAGAAATTTACCAGAACGGAATACTTCTGCAGCAGTAAGATAAGCCTTATTTCTTGTTGATGGATAGTGTGGACTGCTGGAAGGGTTTTTCGTGGAGGCAGATCTAGCATTTGGTGTGGCAGAGTGAATATAGTGCCGCTTTGTCGACAACAGTCCACTTGATGCTGGGTGTTTTGTCTCGGAATTTACGGTGTCTCCAGAGAAAACGAGACAGAGAAATAGAATTCCATGCTGGATTACAGTCTTGAAGATTTTCAGTCGAATGAGACAAACGCAGCATTTACTTCGGTTAAGCCTGCTGGTTACTCTATACGTCTCCTTTGGTAAACTGTTACGTTACGTGAATATAAGCCCACCAATACCAGTTGTTAATCGATGGGGATGTAACTAACATAGACACGAAGACTACACACACACCTACATACATATAATAACACAGATGGACTGAAGCTCGCTACATGTGTTTCAGGCGTATGCATGTATATATAAAAACAACGTTCTCTTTTGAGTATGAATAATTGGGTACACTACCAGCAGTATATTAGATAGGTACTATACCTTAGTTGGTTGCTTTCTTAACCTCTAATTCTAAAAGAATATATACATATTTCTGTGAGATTTAGAAAGTCAACCAACTAAAACTAATGGTTAGTACCTATCCAATATAATGCTGCTAGTTTTACCCAGTTATATATATATATATTATATATATATATATATATATATGTGTGTGTGTGTGTGTGTGTGTACATGGATCAAAACAGTTTGAATCAAATTCGTTGGTTCACTTGAGTTTCAAGAGTGATAACAGACTTCAGCCATTTCAATTTCAATGACGTAAGTTCATTGTTATTACCGGTTGAGGTTAGTATAGGAGTAACTGTAAGTTGGAAATTACCACAGGTTGAACTGTCAATCGATTGCTTGGTGGATGGGAAATCGTTCAGTTTGTTGGAGGGGGAGTACGAAGGAGCGGCATGTGCAAGTGTATACTTGCATATGTAGATGTGTAGACTTGCTCATATGGTTTCTGCTGGAGTTTCTGTATTGATGCGATCGTGCACATCTGTACATGGGCGTGCACTAGTACGCCTACTCATACACACATACATATATGAACGAAAATGCTTGCGCGGCACATAAACATACGCACAAACATACGCACATGCAAGCGCACAGGCATGAGTATGCATAGGCATACTCGCTAGCACGCATGCATGAGCATATATGCTCATAACAAGCTTTGGAGATTG
>NC_043003.1:111903787-111918787 GCF_006345805.1 Octopus sinensis
GCTAAGCATCGCTCTAGAAGGAACAAACAAAAACCCTCAAGTGACTATCCTCTGGTAAACAAGTCTTATACAAAACATACTATTTTACGTCATTTACTCCCTATAAAAATGGGAGAATCTTCTAAAACAAGTCAGGAGCAAGACAGTTACAGCATGACGCACGTTCTTCTATATTTACTTTTGGAAATCAATGTCAATAGTGAAACCAGTTAAGTCTTTAGATATAATAAAACAAAAATTTAGCTATTCACAGTGTATTTTCAACTCCTAATTTTTTCTATGTTTCTACCCTGTTGTACAAAATAACTTTCTTCCCTATATATATATATATATATATATATATATAATATATATATATATATAGAGAGAGAGAGAGAGAGAGAGAGAGAGAGAGAGAAAGAGAAAAAACGAAAGGAAGGAAGGAAGAAAGAAAGAAAGACACGTGAATGTAGCCTCATTAAGGGATAGTAATATCCAAGGAATTACTGGTTCATTACCTAATATTTTTGGTTAATAATGATATTCATAAAATAATAGGCATAAATATAAATCTTGATTTTTTCATATTCAAAGGATAACTTTAGAAATGGAGATATATCATTAATATAATTTTATTATCTGCAAAAATCCAACACATTCTCTCACACCTGTTTCAATTAAGAGAAAAAGATCAAATACCAATAATTAAATCATTATAATAGACAAAATCTCTTCAGAGGTGTAAAAAAGATGTACCGTTAAGTTATTAGGTACTATGCTTTCGACTCATCATTATTATTGTTCAGGTCACTGCCTGGTATAGAACTCGGAATCTTGGGGTTAGTAGCCCGCGCCCTTAATCACTACGCCATATCGCCGATTTCGATTCCAAGCAGTGACCTGAATAATAATAATAATAATAATAATAATAATAATAATAATATAATAATAATAATAATAATAATAATAATAATATTAATAATAAGAAGAACAACAACAACAACTACAACAACAAGAACAAGAACAAGGACAAGAACAAGAACAAGAACAAGAACAATAACAATAACAATAACAATAACAATAACAATAATAATAATAATAACAACAACAACAACAACAACAACAATAAAAATAATAATAATAATAATAATAATAATAATAATAATAATAATAATAATAATAATAATAATAATAATAATAATAACAATAATAATAATAATAAAAATACCTTAGGAATGAGAACCTAGGTTCGAAATTTCTCCAAGACACCTGAAGAAGGCTGGAGGGTATATCAACCAAAAACGATGTGTTAACAACAAGCAAAACGAGGACAAATATCCGTCGAGTGTAAGTAATGAAAATAATCTAAATAATTTTAAAAATTCCTCATCTCTTAAATATAGAACTATATATCTTGATTTGAAGATATTTCAGAATAGTAAATGAAAACGGTTATGTGGAAAATATCGGATAAAAACTATCAAGTATAGCAATTCCATTTGGTAGACGGAAACTGAAAGGCGCCTGTCGTATATATGTATATATGTATGTGTGTGTGTGTTTGTGCGTCTGTGTTTGTCCCCCTAGCATTGCTTGACAACCGATGCTGGTGTGTTTACGTCCCCGTCACTTAGCGGTTCGGCAAAAGAGACCGATAGAATAAGTACTGGGCTTACCAAGAATAAGTCCCGAGGTCGATTTGCTCGACTAAAGGCGGTGCTCGAGCAAGGCCGCAGTCAAAATGACTGAAACAACTAAAAGATAAATGAGAATTTAAAGTAAAATAGTATTAGATAATCAATCATTAATTGGACAGTATGTTAATCAGTAGAAATTAGTTGTTATAGTGTTAGAAATTAATCGTAATGTAATAATAATAGAATTAGGTATATAGGTCAAATACTTATTAGTTAGGTAGAAGATAGGTAGCTGGGAACTTTATATTATTAATATTGTAGCTATGGAATTTGAGGAGTATGTACATGTAGTATTACTTTCGAAGTAAGCAAAGTAGTTATTTAAGATATTGAAGATACATATATTTCTACATGAATATGTGAAATGTGTTTCTCGTTTCAATGTTCGGATAGGGTATTTCAGGCTATAAAAATTTACATTGTGGTTTACAATCATTGAAAATGAAATTAAGAACATTTTTTTATTTGTATTTATTTATATTCATCTTATTAATATGCCGTTTCATATTTTACTTTTATATCCAGCGTTAAATAAGGCTATATTTTAGTGGTAGTCATATTTATTGAATATATCTTCATTCGAAAATAGATATTTCGTTACTTTACTAACGTGCTTTTTTATCGATTTATGTAACTTAAGTTGGAACTAGGTTTTCTAGAAGGTTCACGTAAACCAGTTACTAAAATAAAGTTAACATTCAAAAGAATTATAGAGTTATTATATATCTAGATGGTAATAGACTGACCATTTCTTTTTAATCAGTTTCTGATTATTTCTAATCACCTATTAGAATTTGTAATTAGTTTTTAAATTATTTCTAATCACCTATTAGAAGCATTTTTAACTATGAAAAGAGCACCATTCCCGTAAAATCCTCCCCCTGATTTTTAGGCACTTCTTCATACATACTTGATAGAAGACATATAAATACAAGAACCGTCACTTGGGCGGGATCGGTCGTGCCCGTTGTAATATTGAAACAATTAGGAGTATCTTTTCTGGTCCATAAATTATTGTCGAAGGTAAATCTAAATCTACGGGCTCCTAATATAACGTTGATTAATTTCATAGTAAGTTTAGTATGTTTTCTTGCGAAAATAAGTGCACTGTTTAATATAGTAGTGTTTAAAGATGAATGGTAGTTATCTATGGCTTTCTGTAAAAATTTATGCTTGCTTTTATTTTGAATTTTAGAGAACCATCTAATTACATATTGTGTGTTGGACCACAGTTCAAGTGATATCTTTTTTCTTAGTGTAGATATATATTTATCTAAAATAATTTTAATTAGCCTACCAAAGCCTGGCTTCCATGGACATATTAATCTAACCGTGGCCAGGTTTATAGCAATATTAGCCATAAAGGAATACTCATTCCGTTTAGATGATTCCTAAACACAACACCTAATAACCTAGCGGAATATCTTTTCTACCTCTCTAATGAGATTTTGCCTAACATAATGATTAAATATATTTATTTAATCTTTTAGGCTTAATTGAAACAGATGAAGAGAATATGTTGGGTTTTTGCAGATAATAAATTATGTTAATGGAATACAGCTGTACATACATCTATATCTATATATTTATATATAAATGTGTATATGTGTTTGTGCGTGCATGTGCATGTGTATGTGTGTGCATAGACACAAACACATACACAACCAGCCATGGGACACGAACTCATATCCCTCATAGAGTCAATTTGAGTGCCCTACGATTAAGTTAACATGGCCGCTGACAAATTCATCACCGAATTTATTCTAATTACTTTCGCTTTATAGATGAACGATGTGTGTATCAAGTTAAACAAACTGATATATGTTGTTCATTAGCAGCATCGAAAATATGTATTCTGAAATACAAATAGGCTGGTTTCCCAGCCTAGTAAGTGTAATTAACCCAGTAATTCTGCTGCTTTAACTCCAATTTTGCGTCTGAAAACATATAATTTTATTTATACCATGGAATACACACTCACACACACACATATATATATATGTGTATATATGTATGTATTCAAAGAAAACATTATTAAATAGCGTAACTGGTATTGTTGTATCGACATTTCAGATTTTATCTAAGTAAATCTAGTAGGTGAGAACTAATCAAATTTACGTTAACAAACGTAATTTGGGCAGTTCAAAACCTAAGTATATTTAATATTCTTTCTACATGTAAGAGCAAAATCTTTGATGCTCTCCACCCGTTATCATCGACTGCTATTTCCACTAAATATTGGTGCATTGTAACGTTTAAGAGCATGTGGATTGCCCAAAAAGGTATTCTAAAATTTTAGCTGGCAGGAGAATTCTAAGTACTAGGTACTAAGGTTTTCAAGAACTCAACGCAAGGTTAAACAAATTTGTAATCTGATGAGTACACTATATATGAAAGTGCTAATTTTGCTAAAGTACGGAAATAAAAAAAACATTCAACTTATTTATATATATATATAGGTATAGGCGCAGGAGTGGATGTAGCTTGCTTGCGAACCACATGGTTTCGGGTTCAGTCTCACTGCATGGCACCTTTGGTCGACCTCGGGTCGACCAAAGCCTTGTGAGTTGATTTGGTAGACGAAATCTGAAGGAATCCCTTCGTATATATATATATAATATATATATATATATATATATATATATATATATGTATTATGTATATGTGTGCATATGTTCGTGTGTTTGTGTTTGTCCTCCAGCATCGCTTGACAAACGATTCTTGTGTGTGTATGTTCCTTGTAACTTAGCGTTTCGGCAAAATTGCACTAGGCTTAAAAAGAATAAGTCCTGGTGTCGATTTCCCCGACTAAATGTGGTGCTCCAGCATGGCCACAGTCAAATGACTGAAATGAGTAAAATAGTAAAAGAGTATAGGTGGTTAGACAGAGATAGATAGATAAATATATAGATAGATAGATAAATAGATAAATGGATAGATAGATAGATAGATAGATAGATAGATAGATAGATAGATAGATAGATAGATAGATAGATAGATAGATAGATAGATAGATAGATAGATAGATGGATAGATGGATAGATAGATAGATGGATAAACAGAGAGACAGATAGATAAACAGATAGATATGTAAGGAGGTATGTATATGTTTAGTATACTGTTCTGTGAACATAAGATCAACAAAAAAATGTTCTCCATATGGGGAGAGATAAATTTTGTTTAATACACTCAGTTTATATATTTATGTGTTAGCAATAGCCCCATGCTATAAAAATGATACAGACACACTTTTATAACACGTTTGATGTCTTCCCCCAATGTTCAGGCTAAAACAAGAAAATGCGTGAAATTAAATATATAAAAATTGTAAGTGCGAAAGTGTGAAAACACCGGAAAACCAAAGGAAAGGAAATAAAGTTAAAAGAAATACAAAATTTGAGAAGAATCGGAGCTAGAATCCCTTTGAATGTAAAACGATAGTACGTCTGAAGAGAGAGGTGTCTATAGTCTGCTGTACAACCGCTCAATACGGAGATGGTGGTATTTTCCAATTTGCAAAGAGAAAATTTTCCTTATGTTTACATCAGCTGAAAATTTCAGGTCTGAAATTCAAGTGTGCAGCGGATTTTATAGGGCTTGAAAAGACCTGTGATATTTCATCTACGCAGAGCATGCACATTTTGCTATGGATTTTTCATGTATTTGATTCTATGGATTTTTCAACTATTTTCCATTTGATTATACGTGGTGGGGCGTTAGGCTTCAAACTCTATACATGCTCAGCCATCTTTGTGGCTTCACTTTTGTCCAAGATATGATTTTAGCATAGATATTTTTGAAGTAAACTTCGCATAGTCCACTGTAACTCTTCTTTCGATTGTTATCATCTATCGTTTATGACACATTTAACCATGTATTCTTGGTGCAGTGGAGTAGTTCCTGGGTCTCTACAGTTAGAATTGGGAGTAGGCTCTAGGAAATGTTTGCGCGTAATGATGCTCTTCTGTAATTAGGTGTATAAACATTCTGATAAAATAACGTTACAGTATTTTTAATGAACGATATATATTTGATTAATAATATCAACCTATTATGATAAGTATTACGACGCCCCCTTGCGGGAGATAGACTGATCTAAGTGAATTTTATATAGTAATGATCGAATTCCGTGTTAGTTCGCAGTGAAGTCGGAAGTTGTCGGTAGGTTACTTCACAAATAATATTGAATGTTGGTTCATAAAGAGATTTGTTATTTACTGTTGTCTGGTTATCTTATTTTTGTGTACGTAACAAATTACAATACAACTTTTGGTAACGAGAGTTTTGAAGGTAACGCAGTTTATTTAACAATTTGTGTGAGATATAACTTGTTTTGGTAAAGAATGGAAGATCTGTTAGCTTCCATAGTACAGTTACAAAAGCAACAAAAAGAACAGTAGCAGGAGTTGCAGAAGTAACTATTACAGCATTACCTCCATTTACACAAATCAAATTTGTGTTAACTAAAACATGATCATTATTTCGAACGAACGATAATAAAATGCAGTCCTACGTGTACTCATCTACTCTGTGATAACCTTTGAAAATTAAAGAGAAATATATTACCGTGTGTATCCTCAAAAAGAGAATAAAATTATTAATAATTTACTTTGATATTAAATTGAAATATTTTCATTTAATATTTTAATAATTTGATAATTCTCGCCTACTAATCAATTTAAGTATTTCATATAAATTTTAACGTTGAATTTCACGACATTTTTTAAATATTCATGGCCTATATACGCGTGTATTAATTACAGATAATGTATTTCCTGCGATAGCTGCCATTGCTGAACATGACTTAGTGATAATGATTTTCTTTATCCTTCTGTCAGAAATATACATTCTGTATACTGCATTTCACATAAGTGAGACACATAGCTATGAAAGGTTTTTCACAGAATCAAATCACGAAAGAGGTAAGTTTTTAAAGGTTGTTTTATGTTTTCATGCTATTTCATATGAAGTCACATATATAATAAAGAACATGGAGATAACATTCAAATGTGTCTATAAACCTTTAAGCTGTATTTAAGTACCCTTTGTTTGAGGGATTTCAATCTAAAGAAAGAAAAAACTGACTTGATTTCATCATTCGCTATAGATTTTATGATTTGTGAAATACAAATATAATTGTCATTCGTTGCTATCTATAAAATAAATGTTAATAACAAATTGGCATATATTCAATTGAATAAAACTTCAATAAAGTTTTATATGAAGCACCTTTACAAAAGAAATTATTATTTGGATGGAACATTCCTCACCAAATTCACGAACTCTCCTAATCTTGTTGAAGGGTTTTACTTGTGTTATTCATATACCATCTATTTGTACATATTCCTGCTTGTGGTGGGTGACAAATAAATGGCATCGAAGAGTAATCTTATATAATAATACGGAGTTTGTGTGTGTGTGTGTGTGTGTGTGTGTGTGTGTGCGTGTCTGTGAGTGAGCGCTTGCGTGTGTGGGGAGGGTTGTATATTCGCGTATGTTCTTATGGATTCGAAAACTAAGTTGCCGATTTCAACGTGAGGTATCAAAAAATTCAGTAATCTTTCAGCTACCAAATAAAGTAGGTTTTTTGCACAATACTTTTTTACCACATGAATGACATCGGAAATGAAGTCGGGTCGCACAATGTTGAGGTTTTTAGCTAAGGGAGGCAAATCTGACTCCACAAACTTTATGCCTTTAGAGAAATAATAATGACAAAATATTTAAAATACATAGTTTTACCAGGAAATGAAACGTAGAAGATATACCACCACCTTTATGCTATTATTTAATAGATTAGCTTTGAATGTGAAGTATGTTTGCCTGTGTTTTGCTTAGCCCAGAAGAGACTCTGATGAATTAGATCCATCGCATACGTTTTTTCTTACTGAACATACTGTAAATCTGTGTCTTTCTTTTGATGAAAGTGCGCGTGTTTGTGTGTGCATGCGCGTGCGTTTTTGTGTGTATGTGTTATGTTGTGGTGAAAAATACATTTCTCAGATAATTTGCACAATGACTTTTAAAGAAATCTGGACATCATTGTTACTGCAAATTGCAACTCCAAATTATAATTGTTATTTGTTGGAAGTCAAATAGACTGCGAGGTACATATAGTGTTATCTTATAGACTGCAAGTTCAATACAAAGTTTTGAACCCATGATCTTGTGGCTAATAATTCATTTTCTTAAATTTGAAGCCATTCATTCTTTAAACATCATTTTATTGGGTTTAGTCTTTCGACTGTCACCATGATGCGGTATCACCTTCAAAAGTTTAATTGATCATACTGACTTCAGTACGTATTACAATCTACCATTTATCTTACAGATCTCTGCTTGCTGAATTTGAGACACAGTGGGACAAAATACTCGATTAATTAATAAATGTAAACACACACAGACTCACATATTAGGTGCAAGAATAACTGTGTAGTTGAGAAGTTTGCTTACCAGCCACATGGATCCACGTTCAGCCCCTCGGCATGGTACCCTGAGCAAGTGTCTTCTAGGCCCGCCGCAGACTACTGACTTAGTCGGAAACTGCAGTGTTTTTCACCAGAAAATGACCTAAAAATATGTTTATATGGAAGTTGTTTGCTTTATACTCCTCATCGGTCAATTCTGCCCTTAAGAAAGGAACAAAAAATACAATGTGGATGTAGGTTGTAACGTCCGGGCAACGATGGGGTGCATTGCCCAGTTATATAAAAAACTAAGGCTAGCTCTATATCTATCACAATTATTAACAGTATGGTGTTTTTCTGCACTACCCTTTTTTAACTGTAGAGTATTCTTTTCATCACTTGGAAATGGAAATATGAATTGTACATAGAGTTAATGCGCCTCAAAACGAAAGAGACTTGACGGAAAATCTCGTATATCGCAGATCGATTTAAGTTTTCCCCATTGCATAGTGCTCCAACAGATTGTGCTGAGTAGTGTAAACATACTGTGGTAGATATATGTATTAAAGATATGGAATAATATGTTCGCATTTATGAAACATTTCTACATTCCTGTCAACGACAAAATACTAGAAATTTTTTGACGCACAGGCCTTTGTAAGCAGCAACTTTTAACAAGTTATATAACATGTAAATAAATAATATATATATATATATATATGTATGTATTTTACACATATATACATATATTATCCATATACATATATACACCTATCTTTATACATACAGTGGTTGGGCGAAATAATAGAAACACCTTAAAATCCTAAACAAATATATTTCAATATGGGTTGGGACCGCCTTTGGCAGTAACTACAGCTTGAATTCTACGCGGTATAGCCTCGTACAAAGTTTGAAATGTTTCCAAAGGAATATTTGTCCATTCCTCAACTAAAACAGTTTCCAGTTCTCGTAGTGATGGTAGTTGAAGATATCGACTCCTTACTTGTTTATTTTTCTAAAATGAACCATACATGTTCAATAATATTGAGATCTGAGGGTCTCAGAAAAGATGTTCAACTTCACTAATATGGTCATCCTGCCATTCAGTAACAACTTTAGCTTTGCATTGTCATCCAGAAGATTTGGTGCATTATCATCCTGAAAGATTGCGTTTCCTTCCGCAAACTTTTCGGCAACCAGAGGAAGAATTTGATCAGATAAAATGCTTAGTCTTGACTATTAATTCTGCGACGACGGGAAACCATTGGGTCGGCAGACTTCCAAGATATATCCCCCATCTGCAGATTATCCCAGACCCTCCATGTTTAACAGTTGGAAGAAGGCAGTCTTTTGGCTGGTTCCACAAATATACTCGGCCGGTGATCGAGAAATAATATTCTTTTACTGCTCTAGGGACCAATTCTGGAGGTTTAGGTTTTACTCCACTCTAAATACTTTGCAACGTTTGATTTGGAAAGTAGTGGTTTGCTGATTGCAGACCTCCCGGGAAATCCGGCTTTATGAAGCGCCCGGCGAACAGAATTTGTGGAAACTGATTTCACGAGGTGGTCATAAATCTCTGCAGTAATTTTGAGATTTGTAATTTTGTGATCCTTTCTAATAATTCGCGTAAGAGCCCGACTGTCCCTATCTGAAAGTTTGGGTTTTCTTCTGGAGTTTTCATTCGACGAGGAGGCTTATCCCGCTTTCTCAAAAGCTGTCGTTACTTTCGAGACAGCACTCCTTGATATACCAAACATTTCGGATGTTATCGTTACGCTAGCGCCTGCCATACAAGCACCAACAATCTGTATTTTAATGAATTGTAATTACCGTTTTCTAGTGATATCTGCAATGAAACAGCAATGTTAGCAAAAAGTATTAAGCAACACTAATAATAAATAAAAAAAATATTAAAATAAACAACCTTTTGACGGTTTTATAGATATTACAAAATGTTGATGTTATGATGCTAGCTGTTTCCATTATTTTGTCCAAGTCCTGTATATGTATGTTTGTATGTATGTATGTATGTTTGTATGTATGTATGTATGGGTGGATGGATGGATGGATGCATGGATGGATGCATAGATTTTTGTACATACGTGCATAATGTATTCCTATGGCTTATGATGACGTGATGATTTACAATACCCAATATAGTGGATAATAATATTATTTATTAGGGTATTAGGCAAAATTTCTATGGATTTACTTTTAAATTACATTTTGACGTACTTGCCTGTATATTAAATGTCGTTGAGGCTTAAATATTCTAAGAGAAACCATGTAAATTAGTAGCAATCTCGGGTAAGTTGTAATTGGAAGAAAATATTCTTCATACGGGAGGGGGCTCTGTTAAAAGTGAATTTGAAACGTCCCTGATACTAATTAAGAAATTTAAATAATTTAAATATGTTAATAGACAAGTTTTTAATAGACACTTTTTTGTTTGGCATGGTGGAAAAACTTTTCCTTGTAGGTCGGTTGTTTTTGCTATCTTCCCATGTACCCAAAAGATAATTTTTCTGGGACGGTGAAGCACCTTGTACTTACCCTGTCTATAACAATTCATAATTCAGTATTTGAAGTTGTGAAAAGCAATCGTGAACTCCCACGATATAAAAGAAAATTATTAAGATGCAGGAATCATATTGATTACAATAGCAGCCTCGCCTATTTCATAATTTAACCATTCCAAACATATACCATTTTTAAATATTAATTATATTATGTGTCACTTATTTCTTGAATTAATATAATGAATGTGTTCTTTATAACTGGCCTCTAAGTTTGTTGGTGCGACCCAATATATATCCCTTATTTCGTGTCTTTGCGACACCACATCTGTCATGTATATGAATTATTTTTAAACCAATGTTACCCATAGAATTATAGCTAGACTTTAGAGCATTTTGTCTAAATATCTTGTGATACATTTGAAGCTGTGGGTGGCGCTTTGTTTAAGCATAAGGAGGCCCCCAACTATATCCTTGAGTGAATTTTCAGCCCCATGAGAAGTAAACAATATATGTGTGTGTATGCGTGTGTGCGTGTGTGTATCTGTGTATATATATATACACCCTTTGATATATTTCATTTTCTTTATATTTCCATATAATTGCTTCAGGCAATTCGTGTTGACGTTGAGAGCTTCTACTATATAGGGCACCATTTTCATTCAAATTTGTTATATGCAGTATTTCTTTGCTTGAGGCTAACCCTTCCATGAATCTGCGAACGCGATCTTAATGTGATGTATGACCGTTATCGCTGAACTGGAACACTCATTTATTTCTATCGATTCTTGATTATGTTGGGAGAAACCTTGATATTTGTGCTTATACTTTTCAATGCTTTTTACTATCGTCAGTAATGTTTATCAGAAATTTTCTTCTTCGAACTGAGAAAAGATTGATTAACATCTTTCTGAAATTGTCCATCTTAAAACCACGTATGCTGAGACGCTCTATGAGCCGTCGCATATCTAAATTCTTATATTCCTGATATATAATCGATATTTGAATTTCAGTCTTTGTACTATCCACGCAGATCCGACATTTCTGCTGCGAGTTGCTTTCAGTCGACGGATACATCAAATTACTTATTGAACTGTTTATTAACTTAGAAAATGTGATAAAATATTAAATATTATCTTGCAATTGTTATCGTTTCAACGTTGGCATGACATTGAATAATTTCCATATGTATACTTATATACATATGTATGTATATAATATGTGTGTATACATACATACATACATACACACACACACACACACACACACACACACACACATATATATATATATATATATATATATATATATATATATATATATATATATATATATATATATATAAAAGTAAATATATGGCACAACGAAGCACCGACATTTACTGGAAAATAGCGAACGTAATAAATACGACGCTAATGTATAGCTTCACTGCGTATGTACTAGTAAAGATGCGTGTGTGCAACAAACATGAACAAAATTGTCTTACCTCTAGGAAGAACATCTGAAAAATGAAAAACCTAGAAACGGATAATGCTGTACCGGTTTCAGACTCTTCAAAATACGTTTGCCAACGTATATTTGATTTGTCTTCATCAGCTGAATATACCTCGACAACATTTCAAATGTTGCCACATCTATGCTAGTACACTTGTCTGAACGCCAAAACGTTAACAGAACGAGAACAGTGAAGAAGTTATATATATATGAAGGAAGATTTGGTATCCAGAAAACTGAAAATGACAGGTAAGTCTATATAAGTGATACAGAAGGAGCGTGGTTAGACACCCGGTTCGAAAATAGTATGAGTGAGAAGTCTGTCGCGGGTCGTGTGTAAGCTTGTATATGTTAAATAAAATGGGACAACTAAGCTAAGGCACGAGACGACAAAGCGAAATCCACTTCCCCTTCAAGAATCACAAGAAGGACTTCACAACAAAACCAGCGATACCCCTCGTATGCCCTACCAAATATGACCTGAGAAGAATAAGCAAGAACATTCTGGATAAAATATAGCTAGGAATCTAACTAACCTAATCCCAATAGAAATTGTGAATGTACAAACAGGTTGTTCATTTATATAAAACAGATGATTTGGGGGAATTAGTTTAGAAGAGGAGAACATAGTTTTTGTTTTTTGGAGGGATGAGGTTCCATTGACAATAATGATGGATAGATAGAAATATAAGTAGGTAGATCTGTTGATAGATAGATAGATAGGTAGATAGAAAGATATGTAGATAGATAGATAGATAGATAGATAGATAGATAGATAGATAGATAGATAGATAGATAGATAGATAGATAGATAGATAGATAGATAGACAGACAGACACTCAGACAGGTCCATTTAGACCAGAGTAAAGTGTTTGATAGGGAAGACTACCAGTAACTGACGGCGGTCCTCGAGGCGGCTGGGCTGGGCCAAGATTTCCGTGGTTGGATCACTGCCATTTATGGAGTCAATCAAATCCACGATTGAGATAAACGGTTACCTGTCCGTGCTGTTTAGGATCGTGAGCTCGGTTCATCAGGGGTGCCCCCTATCTCCGCTTTTGTACGTACTGGTTCTTGAGCCATTGCGGAGGTAGGACAGTTTGGAGGCATCACCAAAGAATTGGATTGTAGCGAGTCTGTTTCTGCATATGCGGATGACGTCACCATCACCGAAACCGATAAAGCTTAGGATGATAAAATGCGATGGCTGGGGTAAAAATAAACAGGGAAAAGTACCTCGGATTGCTGCTCGGCACTTGGAGTTGCTTGACGATAACGTTCAGTGTCGTGGGGTGCTGGACGGATGATCTTCTTAAGTTGCTTGGAGTCTGTTTTGGACCGGATTCCCAGACGGAGGAGAATTGGAGAAAGGTAGCGGATAGGATTGAGACCTCTATCCAGACCTGGTCTGGAAGGGTGCTATCCCTGAAAGGTAAGGGGGGAGGTAGTGCAGGTGTATATTGCATCTGTTATCACCTAACGTCTAACTGTTGTCCCTTGTTCTGATTCGTGACTTAGCTAGTTGGCACGCCTTCTCTTCCGCTTTTTGTGGAGGGGGAAATTGCTTGTAGGGTGCTCTGTTTGCTGCCAAGGTCCGCTAAAGTGTGGGTTCAGCATGCGCTGAAAGTAAGGCATCTCTAACTCTATCTGGATGGTGACCGGGTGTGGAATTCGTTGGCAGAGAAATTCTTTCCACGACTGGCCTCCTCGGAGAATCTCAAACCCGTCTACACTGAGAGACGTTACACGACTGAATTGCAAAAGTAGTGTCGGTAGGCACTCGTGATAATCCATAAGGCGGGCAAGGACGACAGCGGCATTACCACCTCGATATTCTATAGAGGACTAGTAGAGTTGAAGAGGGATGACGTCCTAGGAGAAGCTCTGGGACTCGATGAGGGCCAGCTAGCCAACCTGTTTCAAAGGACCTTCAGGTCGGGGTACCTGGAGAACTACCAGAAATCCCTCACCTGGCAGTGCTATAGGAGTGCGTTACCAGTTCACGACAAATTGTCTAGGCATGGAATGTCTGTGCCATCGGCATGCCCAAGGTGCGTGCAGGACGATGAAACCGTTCTGCACGCTCTTGTACAGTGCTAGGAGCTTTCTCTCTTGATAAATTATGTTGAACACGTGCTGTCACATATAGGAAGAGTACATATATCTGCTGAGTTCATGATCGAGATTGTACCGCTACCTGGACTATCAAAGGAAGGTGAGGCATGTTGTTTTATGCACAGTCGCAGTATTGAAAGAGTGTATATTGAAAACTAGAATGAAAGGAGTCGTGGCGGCAAGTTTCATGGTTTGCTATATTCCTTCAGCTATCATCTGAAGAGCAAGGTAGCGCTGGAGTGTAGACACCTATCACGAAGTATATTCGGGAGAAGATGGAAGGATGTGGCAAGGAAGTTGGGTATGAATGACCATACTTAATCTCATCAATGGTAGAAAAGTATGGTGTAGACGTTGGGCTTCATGGCCAATGATAAACTTGCAAAACTTGTAAATATTTAAAATGTAACGTTCGTCGTCAGATCTTTAAAAACACTTACAAAAGAACTCATAAACGTACTATTTGTTTGTGACGTCCTGTGTTACCCCAAGTATGTAAGATATATAATTATCGTAATAAACAATTATATCTTAGGTACATCTGGGCGGCGAGATGGCAGAAACGTTACCACGCCGGGCGAAATGCTGAGGAGCATTTCGTCCGCCGTTATGTTCTGGGTTCAACTTCCGCCGAGGTCGACTTTGCCTTTCATCCTTTCCGGATCGATTAAATAAGTACCAATTACGCACTGGGGTCGATGTAATCGACTTAATCCGTGTGTCTGTATTTGTTTGTCCTCTCTGTGTTTAGCCCCTTCTGGGAAGTAAAGAAATAGGTACATCTCAACG
>NC_043003.1:111926287-111931287 GCF_006345805.1 Octopus sinensis
TACATAATTTATATATATATATTTATATATATATATGTAGTTACATACAGGAGACCAAAACTGTACGTACGTCGACATATGCATATATATAAAAGAAAACAAAACAAAATGGAACAAGAACAACTGTTCTAAGTTGGGGCAATTTTAATCGATCCTGAGGAGTCACATAGCTTTGATTTGAGGTCCGAATGTCGAGAGTCGAAACTAAATTTACAAACCATCTTATTCAACACGTCGAATCTCCGCATTCTGAAGATACATATTGGTTACAACTTTTAGCTCAAGATCAGAAATTACGGGAGAGAGAGTCGGTCGATTACATCGACTTCAGTGCTTGACAGATACTTATTTTATCGATCTCGAAAGGATAAAAAGCAAAGTCGACCTTAGCGGAAATTGAACTCAGAACGTACCGACCGACGAAAGGATGCTAAGCATTTTGCTCGGCCTGCTGAGAATGCTATCAGGTGTTAGGTAATAATATTGGTTTCAAATATTGGCACAATGTCAGCAATTTCGAGGAGGAGCAAATCGATTGCATCGACACCAATGCTCAACATGTACTTATTTCATCTCTCTCGAAACTATGAAAGTCAAATCGATCACGGACAAAATGTTAAGCATTTTGCTGGTATACTAATGTAATATTGATATTACTTTATAATATTGCTTTCAAGTTTTGACATAAGGACAGTAACTTTGGGAGAGAGACAAGTCGACCCAAGCCCTCAACTGGTACCTATTTGAACGACCTCGAAAGTAGGAAAGGCAACGTTGACCTTGACGGAATTCTAACTCAGATTGTAAAGACGGACGAAATGCTGCTAAGCGTTTTTCACAGCGTACTAACGATTCTTCAGTCGCCATATCACATTATAACATTAATTACATTATTGATATCATTTGATACATTCTTAATAATTGTTGTTGTAATTATTGTAAGCATTTTTTCTACTTATGAGAAATATAATCACCAATTTTATTTATTTTACTTGCTGTGGCAGTCTTAAACATAGTAGAGATTGTAGAATAATAATAACAATTTTCTTGGATCTTTTGCATACTCTTTTACTTGTTTCAGTCATAGACTGTGGCTATGCTGGAGCACCGCCTTTAGTCGAGGAAATCGACCCCAGGACTTATTCTTTGTAAACCTAGTACTTATTCTATCGGTCTGCTTTGCCGAACCGCTAAGTTACAGGGACGTAAACACACCAGCATCGGTTCTCAAGCTATGTTGGGGGGACAAACACAGACACACAAACATATACACACACATACATATACATACATATATACAACGGGCTGTTACAGTTTCCGTCTACCAAACATCAGACCAAAAATTTTCTAGCGAAGTTTTAATCGTTTTCCTCAACCGCAGTATTTGGCCTGTACTTTATTTCATCGTCCACTCGTGAGATGTAAAGAAAAGCTGACCTCAGCGTGATTAGAACACTGACTAGAAAGCCGGAAGAAGTGCCACAAACCATTTATTCTAATAGATCATTGAGACAGCACGACGCGTTAGTTAAAAAAGAATACGAATTCACATACTATAATAATTTAAACCAAACACTCTGTTGGACATTTCATTTTCACGCTTGCACAAAGGCGACCAAATTCGGCCAGCTATAAAGCTTTGAATTTACTATTCATATAACTTTCCCCTCTCGCTCAGTCCCTCACACACTCTTCCAATTTCTCACTCTTCCATTCACTCTCTCTCCCCTAATCTCTCTCTCACTCTCTGTCTTTCTTTGTATGTATATCCTTCTCTCTAACCCTAACGTTTCCGGCTTCTCTTATTTTCATCCAACAAATATTAACATACGTCAAAACGCTACAATAAATTGAACAGTTCTATCAAATTTGCTTAAAACAACTTATTCAAACGCCTACAGAGGGCGAGCACCTTCCCACTTTAGACTATCTCAGGAGACTATCGGTATCTCCACCTCGTTGCTCATTATTAATACAGTTATGTTTCTATCACATATTCATTCTTGCCTTAATATATTGAGTCTTCCA
The DNA here is from genome assembly GCF_006345805.1 of Octopus sinensis. Taxonomy (NCBI): domain Eukaryota; kingdom Metazoa; phylum Mollusca; class Cephalopoda; order Octopoda; family Octopodidae; genus Octopus; species Octopus sinensis. The sequence continues at coordinate 111,928,316 of NC_043003.1, forward strand.
TAATATATTCAGTCTGGCCTTCATAGAATAGAAACTGCAATAGAACATTTATATAACACTAAGGTATCAGTCGTTTAATAAAAGGATGACATCCAGGCGTGTATGACTATGAGAGCGCACGTGCTAAACTTCTGTGTACGTTAATAACTGCATTTACAAATAAATGCATACATACGTATACATACATACATACATACATACATACATACATATATATATATATATATATATATATATATATATATATATATATATATATATATATATATATATATATATATATATATAAGGGGAGAGCAGAAATTCTTCGCTTGCATATTCGAATTTGGTAGCATTTTAGTTCGAGCAGAATTCTAGAAGTGATAAGAAGCAGAAAGGGTATGCTCCCAACTTTCAGTGTTCCCAAATCCGATTCAGGAATTCTGAGCTGACGAAAGAAATGTCGAATTGACTAATCTAAAACGTACGTTCTCAAATAACCTTTGCACTTGATTTTTTAATGTTTTTTCCCCCATACCTTTGTGAGTTGGTTTAGGCAAACACTATCTGAGAGAGATCTTCTTTAAGTATTAGAAATAGCTGAAGAAATTTCTTTAGCTGCTATTTCTAATGAGTTCAGTATGTGGCAAAGTAATTTATTTTACTAAGCCCTTATATATAATGTAATATTTTGAATTCGCCTAAAATGGTCCCTTTACATACTGAATACTTGGTGAAATTGATTAATAATTAATTAATTTTACCCTCAATTGTTGAAATTATAATTCATCTCTCTCTGTTAAATGCTGCGGTTTTCACCGTTAATACATGGTGTTTGTCAATTTTAACCCACGCTGGTGGAAAGGGGAGAGCAGAAATTCTTCGCTTGCATATTCGAACTTGGTAGCACTTTTAGTTCGAGCAGAATTCTAGAAGTGATAAGAAGCAGAAAGGGTATGCTCCCAACTTTCAGTGTTCCCAAATCCGATTCAAGAATTTTGAGCTGACGAAAGAAATGTCGAATTGACTAATCTAGAAACGTACGTTCTCAAATAACCTTTACACTTGATTTTTTAATGTTTTTTCCCCCATACCTTTGTGAGTTGGTTTAGGCAAACACTATCTGAGAGAGATCTTCTTTAAGTATTAGAAATAGCTGAAGAAATTTCTTTAGCTGCTATTTCTAATGAGTTCAGTATGTGGCAAAGTAATTTATTTTACTAAGCCCTTATATATAATGTAATATTTTGAATTCGCCTAAAATGGTCCCTTTACATACTGAATACTTGGTGAAATTGATTAATAATTAATTAATTTTACCCTCAATAGTTGAAATTATATATATATATATATACTTTGATAGGTTTCGGCCATTATTGGCCCAGGCCATGTCTAACTTAATAGCACCACATATATATATATATGTTAGAAGAAATGAGGTAATCAGAAGATCGGTTGGTTCATATTTATAGATATTTATTTATATATTACATCTTTCACATATATTTATCATATCATTCAAATCATATCATTCAGATTATTAGCGCTTTCTCCCATTCCAGTGGGGTTTTCAAATCAAATTAATTCCTTTGTGGGGAATTTGATCATTTTATAGAGTTTCGTAGTAGTGGGGAGAAACAAGATAGTATAAGAGGGTGAGGTAGATGAGGAGGAAGTGAGAGAGAGAACATGTGTGTATGTGTGTGTGTGTGTGTGTGTGTGCGTTTGTATCTGAGGCTAAAGAGAAAAAGGGAAAGGGGGATGGGGGAGGGAGAGGGGGGAGGGAAGAAAAAGAAGAAGAAGGATTTCCTTTGGCATGTTTGACCCCCTGGGGAGTTCTAAGAATTTTAGCTCTCTGTCCATCCTGGTGTCACTGAGTGTGTGTTGGTGGGTAGGCTGGCCAGAAATTACACCTTTTATGATTTTGCGGATGGAAAAATGTCATTTGGGGTCATACTTTTTATGATCGTTTTGTGGAGGTGTGTGTGTGTGTGTGTCTCTGTGTGTCCGTGTGTGTTTGTGTGCGTATGTGTGTGTGTGTCTCTGTGTGTTTGGAGAAGGGGAGAGAGACAAAAAGAGAAAAGGAAAATAAAAAATAAAAATAAATATAAAAATAGAAATAAAAATAAAAAATAAAAAATGAATAAAAATAAGGGAGGAAATGGAGAAGAAAAAATATTTTTGTCTGTTGATATTTATACCACTACATATATATACACACACAGACTTATACATAAAATATTGGAAAAAAATCTTTTATCGGTTCAAAATGAACAACCAAATTACACCATCTTGAAAATTGTATATCATAGGAAAGTTAAAATTAAAGTGACAATTAAAAAGTAAAGATGGAAGTAAATTATAAAGATAATAATATAATGTATATAACAGGCAATATATATATATATATATACATACACAGATATATATATATATATATACACATACAGATATATACTAAATGTTCTACTATATTAGATCGTAAATCGAAAGATGCGTCCTTCAATGTCACTATATATATATATATACATGCTTACACATGAAATATTAGAGAAAAACCCCCCTTCTATCGAATCAAAATGAACAATCAAATTACACCATCTTGAAAATTGCATATCATAGGAAGGTTAAAATTAGAATGACAGTTGGCAAGTAAAGATCAAGTAAATTACAAAAACAATATAACGTATATAACAGGTAACATATATATACACACACACCTATATATATATATAATATATATATATATATATATATAATATATATATATATATATATATATATATATATATATATATATATATATATATATATATATAATATATATATATATATATATATAATATTAGAAAAATTGAGGTAATCAGATCAGATGGTTCATATTTGTAGATATTTATTTATATATTACATTTTTTACATATATATCATATCATTCGGATTTCGGATTAGCGCCTGCTCCCATTCTAGTGGGCTTTTCAAATCAAATCAGTTGT
>NC_043003.1:111933787-111956287 GCF_006345805.1 Octopus sinensis
GAGTCACACTGTAAATAATTATAATCACAGCAATTTCAGAAATCTAATTTTCCTCCAGCAACGCTTTTATGTTAGAGTACTTTGCAAATTGTATTCCGTTTTTACATTAACGTAAGCTTTGTTATAATATGAATATCACATCCTGGATCAGTTGCACTAATTATCAAGAAGTCAAAATTCTAGTGAAATCTCTTAGAGTCAGTGAGATCAATCTGTACCCAATCATTATATACGTTGAATTTACCAGCGGAAATATTCACAGCAAACCCTCTATAATCTTTAAAAATGGCGTTCACAAAGGCGAGTCGAATAATTACTATTTGAGAGTTTGTTTGCGTGGAGTTAATTTGGAATATATTCATATATAATAACGACAATATAACCATGAAACAATCATACTAACATAGAAAGTGAAACTGGAAGAAATGTCACTAAGCATTTCATCCAGTGTACAATTTTTCCACATAACATCTGAATAAGTATAAATGAACATTTTCACCATATTCGCTCATAAATATGTAGAGGCTGATATATGAGCATATTTGCATGTCGGTGATTTTCCTTTAATTTTGTTTGTGTGTAAAATTTTGTATAAGTTTAGCGTTAATTATTTTGCTATTTACAGCATTGTATTTGTTAATTATAGAGGTGGACGTGCTCTTGTATCATTGGGTAGGTGGGTGTTTGGGTGTCCCTATGTATGTCTAGTTTATTATTTACTCTTTTACTCTTTTACTTGTTTCAGTCATTTGACTGCGGCCATGCTGGAGCACCGCCTTTAGTCGAGCGAATCGACCCCGGGATTTATTCTTTGTAAGCCCAGTACTTATTCTATCGATCTCTTTTGCCGAACCGCTAAGTGATGGGGACGTAAACACACCAGCGAGGGGGACAAACACAGACACACAAACATATACACACACACACATATATACATATATACATATATACGACAGGCTTCTTTCAGTTTCCGTCTACCAAATCCACTCACAAGCCATTGGTCGGCCAGGGACTATAGCAGAAGACACTTGCTCAAGATGCCACGCAGTGGGACTGAACCCGGAACCATGTGGTTGGTTAGCAAAATACTTACCACACAGCCACTCCTGCGCCTTATTTATTTATTTTGTTATATTTATTTATGTTGTTGTGAAGTACAAAGTAATATCAATTGAATTTTGCACTGCATTATTACATTAAATGTATAGTTCCTTAAATTGTTAAAATTCGAATTTCTTAGCATAGAAATTCAAGGTTTGTAAGAAGAAGTTAAGAGAGTAGAGGATAAAGGAAGAATTTCTATGGACTTTTTATGCAACTTGTACATAGTTAAAAAGAGAGCAATTTAACATATGCTTTTGCAACTGCATCTGCATTCATTTATTTATCTGTGTAAATGTTTGCTAGAAAATATGAACGAATATAAGCATAGTGATTATAATAAACATTAAAGTCAAAATTTCGATATATATACACACATATATATATATATAAATGGGAATTGCCTCTCGAAAATTATGTATATATATATATATATATATATATATATATATATATATATTACATAATTTTCGAGGGCAAATTCCCATTTTGATTGTTACAAATTGGTTAGGTGGCGAATAGATTTGTTACATTACATTACATAACAAATACTTAACAGGTTTACATAACGCACTTTTATACATGTAAGTGTGTGTTTGAATTCGTTATTAATGTGTGTATTTGTTTTTTGGTGCAGATAAGTAGCAGATGTGTAAACTTAGTGTAATATTACTAGTCAATCGCCTGATCTTTCATCTCAACGTATCTGTGTACTTGAAAACGCCAACAACTATGACATAAGTAATAGTTAACTTACTCCTGTTAACTGCATTATTATCTAATGAAATAACGCTCCACGAAAGAGACAGCTATATTGTTTTCTGTTAACATTATCGGTCCGCTACGATCTCAAATCCCAAATCAGTGTGAACGCTTCCTAAGAAGATATAAATGTGTCTTTCATTCACTATTTCACTTATTTCGCTTATTTAGACAGCAGTGAAAATCGATAGAATTTTCCGCTTTACACAAACTAATAATCCATCTTAATCAAAGGAACTGCACCTTTTTGTTTTTATGAGTGTCACTTTCAAAATTCACAGGTGGCCGAAGTGAGAGTCTGTCATTCTTCCAACATAAGATATAGGGATTTTTTAATGTTTTTAGCTATACTATCACAAAACCTAATCTCTGAATTGTCTCACCACCTAATGTGTTGTTATTAGAGAAAATGATGACTTACTGTCTCTCGGAGTTATAAGCATTATAAATATTATACATCGTGTAATTGAGAGATTAGATGATTAGTTTTTAAACGAATCAGGAGAGAATTTTGACCAATACGAATATATGTTCTCTTTTTCGCGTATAACATAACTGAAGCTCTGAATGTAACCATTGTAGGACAAAGAAGAAGCGTAAGAGTGATATAAGAATAAAAATAATACTTTTGTGTAAATAAATCAAGTTTAGTTTACCTGAGTCGGGTAGGCCACATTTCAGTATAAATAACACATAATATATTTCTATTCAGATTATAAGTCGATTAGGTAGTTTTTTCTAAGATATTGTATGCTAAATATCGGATATGAGTTCAGATCTTTGCTTTATAGTAAATCATATGGAAGTATGTAATGAATCGTTACAGACACGAACCAGTAGCATTCTACTCGGGTTAGGGATAATACGTAACATACAAAAGTGCAGTTGAAATTTACACAACTGATTAAAACAGGTATCTTTCATTTCCGATTCCTTTCTATTTATTTCACTTTGATAAAAGGTTCATTCCAATAAAAGGTTCAGTCTAATTTTTTCATCATTTTTGTTTTTCGGAGTACAATTCATTATGCAGATCATCTAACGCCTATCTTTTTTGTTTGGTTTTACATTTTGTACAGCATCTTATGAAGTTATATCAACGTGTTGTGACCTCTCACGTTCTCCGTCTCTTATTCCCCTCCCCTTTATGGTATCATACGGATGCTTATTTACAAATACATTATGACGACATTTTTGCTCATATACATATATATATATATATATATATATATATATATATATATATAATATATATATATATATATATATATATGGGGGGGGGCTCTGTGTGTGTGTAACAAATGAGAAGAGGATTATTAGACTGGGCGAAAAACTTAAGTTCACTCTACAGGAAGATTCACAGACCCACAAATTTATCCTGTTGTAGATGTGGAAATCAAGGTTATCCGAACTTAACAATCATTCATTAGTTAAAGTTTAGATCCGGGGAATAGTCTCGAAGTAAAATTAGTTTGCTTTTAGGGAGTAGTATATAGAAAATGCCAAGGGAAATCGTTTTTTTTTTATACATCTATTCCAATTAGGATACAGGTTTTTCCGATAAAATGTGGGCATATCCTATTTCCCAAGTGTAATAATAAAATTTAGTCTATCGATCCGTAATCGATCAATTGGAATAATCGATTGATTATGCATCGATTGATAGATATGATTAATGCACTAAGAAATGGGGCGTCTACAAAATGTTATCGCTAACAAGTGTATGCTAACTGGAATAACTGTAGAAGAATTCATTAACTGTGTGCATTTTCTCTCTATCTCTCTCAATCTCCTTCTCTCTATCTCACACTCTGTCTTTCTCTCTCTCGATATATATATATATATATATATATATATATATATATGTATATGTACATATATGTATATATATGTATATAAATCTATATATATATATATACACACACACATATATATATACATGCATATGTGTATATGTGTGTATGTGTGTTTGTGTGTATGTGTTTATATACGCATGTTTGCAATGCATGTTTGTTTGTGAATACATTTGTAAATCCATGTATTTCTTGCAAGTATTTCGCCATGTCTATTGTAATCGTATTTTGGAATAAGGAAACGAATTCTACGCATTTCTCTGTTAGCAGTTCATTGATTTCTGTATGGAGTGTGAAAAAGATATAAAAAACAAAATAATGCATCGCAAACATCAATATATTACAGAATTTTAAATATATACAAAGCTTTATGCTGTTACTTTGGGTATTGTAATCATGCTTTATTGTCATGTATATTTAAGGAAATCATCTTAACTATGCATTAGTTTCCCCAAAGCAGGTTGCAGGAAAAATCATTCAGTAATCAAATACCGTTATTCGGTAACATATCTGAATTATTAATCACTATATCATCGTTCACTCATCTTTGTATGTAATTTAGTTCCTGGTATCAATTTATTGTGCTACTCACTAGATTCCAGCCAGAGAAATAGAACCTCCTCTTTCTTCCTTTTACATGGATTTACTTATACGTATTCACTGTTTCCTTATGCACTGTGAAAGTTCAAACATCTCCATGTTGATATATTACAAATGAATATCTTCTGGTTATTTATGAGTCCGGTTTCAATAGATTTGTTACCAGCAATAAGACAGGTAATGGGCAAAGCGTTCAAATATTGAATCTAACATAGAAATGTATTACATATCATTTCTTGGGTTATATTTGGATCTCATATTATTTGCACTAAAGCATAAGATGTTATGTATTCTTATCCACATATTCTTATACACCATTAACGTATCATTCTCCAACGCCACTTGTTTCGGTTACCAATCCTTAAATTTTATTGGATTAGACAATCGTATATATTTCCAATTACGATTATTTTCAAATCTTGAAGCACGAAATCTTTATTAATCAGTACACGAAATAAATGAATCCTTGTTCTTATCACATATAATTATTATCAAACATCATCTCTTGTTATATTTCCTGCATATTATTATTGTGTACATCAGTACATTGAATATGTATGTATGTATGTGTGTATGTATGTATGTAATTATAGGAAAGCTATTTGCATCATATTTCAAAATTATGAAAATTTTAATTACACAAAATAACAAGCAATACATCTGAGACCTGCTGATCCGCAGAACTCTGGATTTTCTCATGTAACGTCCACATGAATTATTTCAATAAAATGACTTTCCCTCAATATAATTCTCATAAAGTTACGCAATTCTACATAACTAGTTTGATTGATGTCATGTCTAATATTTGTAATAATCAATAAAATTTCAACAATGCGAGCATTTTTCTATGTTAGATCTGTTGAGGTCCAATAAGCAATAAATCATGTGAATATTGAAATAGCCAGTGTTAGTTCTTTTTATCATTATATTTTCTTCAATTTTCAAACGAAATATGAAATGATCATACTAAGTAACGCAGAAACGTTTTTTATGACTGCAAAATTGTTAGGATACTTGATGTAATTTTTTCTGTGGCAGCAAGGAAAGCTTAGCAAGAAAAGAAAGATGGTTACGTGAGAAAAAGAAGGATTGACGATGGTTACGCGTGAGCAACGGGAGATAGAGTGAGTGAGAGAGAGAGAAGAGAAAAACGGGAGAGAGAAAGTGAGAGATAGAAAACAGTGAAGGGGGATAGAAAAGAGAAGCAGAGACGAGAGGAAAAAAAACAGTACAAAGAGTCGCACAAAATGTGTTGATAAATTTACTTCAAAATGGATGCGACGCGTTCAATTAAATAAATGAATAATATAATATAATATATATATATATATATATATATATATATATATACATGCATATATGGGTACAATACGTTACCAACAGTGCAAGTAACATAAACAAGAGGGATGGATACAAGACGTGAAACGAGTGAAATACGTAAACAACGAGAAGAATGGAAAACAGGAAAGGTTAACACACACACACACACAACATATATATATATATCACTAACGTAACATGAATTTATACATTTTCGAGAGACCGTTAAAGAAATCTTTCAGGAATATCGGCGATCGATTTACACGATACAAAGTTATAAATAATAGCAAGGAAATACTGCTTTAATAATCTTTTCGGGACAAAAAACTCGAAGATACCAGTAACACTTCTCATTCAGTGGATATATATATATATATATATATATATATTGTTATCAAAAAAGGGGGTCGAATTAATTAATTGTTAATAAATTCGACCAAGCAGTATTCGGTATGTAAAGACCATTTACGGTATATTTGAAGTATTAATTTATAAAAATATGGTAAAGTAAAAGAATTCACTTTACCACACACCGAACTTTTCAGAAATAGCAGCCAAAAATTTGGCTATTTCTTCAACTGCAAATAAAAGTCTCCAGACAATGCATACTCAGAAAAATAACTCACATAGGTATAAGGGAAAAACAATGAAAGATCACATCCATATACGATACCCGAGGACAGTCTGTTTCTGGATTTGTGGGTAAAACGCCACTTTTCCTTCATCAGCTCAGAGATTTCTTCTGATTTAGATTTGAAAATACTAAGAATCAAACATACCCGTCCGATATCTGTAACATCGGACAAACCATGCCAGACACCCAGTACTAGCGAATCCAAAAATACGAATGAGATCTATTATTCTCCCTGTCCACCCACGTGAGTCATAGAGCATTCCATTTCTACAGAGGTAAAAACTGCAGTTCAAATTCTTGGAGAGAAAGCATTATATTGTTATCAAAAAAGGGGGTCGAATTAATATATATATATATAACTGTGCTGTTGTATTTGTATATATGTATGTGTGCATATGTATATCCATGGATATATGCTAGTGAAATATCTGTGCGCGTACACACACTCATATATACATATACAATACAGATATATATATTATATAGATACATAGATAAATATATATAGAGAGATGAATATAGATATACATACATACATACATGCATACATACATGCATATATGAAAGTTTTATTGCCAACATACCATGGAGGCTGTGTCATAATACAGAATGCGAGAGTATTTAATTTGAGAACTTCTCCTTGTGCTCCAATCCGACCACCACTTTGAATTGGTGGTAAAGATTTCTTTTGATGTTAATACTTCTTCTGTCACGATTATATATGTATATATATATATGTGTGTGTGTGTATACCTCGGTTATTGAACACTTCTGATCACTAATAAATCGTGTTTATATATATATATAATATATATATATATATATATATATTTGTGTGTGTTTGTATGTGTGTATGTGTATGCATGTATGTATGTATATATAAAGCACGTGATCAGAGGTGTTCGAAAACCGTGGTACTAATGTATTAGATGCAGATGAGAAAGACAGGAGATAAAGACAGGCCGATTTATTCGTGATCACGGGTGTTCTGAAACCGCGGTACTACTCTGTACTAGGCTATACTGCTACACACACACACACACACACACACACACACACACATGCATACACACACAAACACACTTACGCGCACGCAGGTGCACTACTAGATCAGTAATTGACTTGTAATATTTAGGTCACTTAACTATTTACAAAATTTGCAACATATCTTTTCTAACCAATTGCTTCGTAGCAAATATGAAGGGCACATTTTTTAGTTATTACTTATACACTTCCTTTAAGCAGATCGGTTATTATAACATAATAATTCCAATATTCTATATTGATTTCTTACTTAGTCACGGATATACAAATTTGTATGAATGGCAAAATAAGATTATCAAACTTCCTTGATATTTCTAAACACATTAGCAATAAATGAAAAACGCAGGAGAGAAAAAAATCAGTCTTAACACCTTAGTTGAAAACAAACATTAAAAGAAGGGTGGTAGACACAGACCTCCTTAATTTATGGTCTCTGAGGAAATATGTACTATATGCAAAAACTAAATTTTATTTCTTTGCTCGAAAACTAGAATTATTTAGAGACGAAATCGTTTTGGCATTCTGTTTATATAGAAAATAGTAGGTAAGGAAACGGATATCAGAATATGTAAAGACCGGAAGCTTATAATTCTGTTATGATTCGTTCATAATACACCAGGAAGCTCAGATGAGCGTATGGTCTTCTGATCGATAAAAAATAGTAAAATAAGATGAATCCGTTTTCTTGCGGAAAAAAGGAAAATAATTATATCAGATGTTGCCTACGTTATATTTCCTTGATGTACAATTATTGAATATTGCCTATTTCTTTTGTACACAATATATTGTATAAATTAACTATCACAGCTATATGTCACGCATTTGCTAATTATTGTGTGTAATATGTATTCCCGCTCAAGACGTGTCTTCAATGTTATTAGACTTGAGATTTAGACAATTTGATTGCCTTTAAGAGTTTAATTGCACTTATTATATAGCGTCAAAAGAAACTATAAATTATAAACCGTTGAGATATGAAATTATAAGGAAACGGCTTTCAAAAGCCTGCCTCAGTGGAACTAGAATCGGAGAAACTATATTGCAGGAAATAGCTTTGTTTCTCTTCGATCTGCTTTCAATCCCTACAACGGCTAACTTGGTATTTAGGTTTTCTGACGCGCATAAAATACGCGCTATTCAAGTACGACAAAGGATTTAATAGCATGTAAAGCTGAGATGGCATACATAGCACAATGGAGACATATTACACCCTCTGTATATCGTCCATCTTAATCACTGCAGATTATTCACCGATGAATCTAACTACATATTAGTTAGTTAAACATGATTTATATCCGTCGTGCTCGATTTTTCAAACAGTTCTTTTAATGTAATTACTCTGAACATGAAACAAAGTTTGCACACACACAACGAATGCACATAAATACACATATATGCACAAATATATCTTATACATACATATATATGTATATATATATATATATATCTATATCTATCTATCTATATATATATATATATATATATATATATATTGTATAGAGGGCATTATTACACATAAATGCCTCACACTAGGAGGGACAAAGTCATTACTACCAAAATTATACTAATCATACCAAATGCAGTTTTTCAAAGCAAGACATTTAAAAAATGAATTTAGTTCTGTATCACCGTGATTTCACATTCAACTTTACGTCTAATGATCGTCAGCAGAACTGATTCTGAACACATCATAAATAAACTACCAACCTTACGTAGCGAAGACGAACAGACAACTGCTCACTCCGGCCAAGCACATGGAATGTTTATAAATCATATATCCGGTAAATGGCGGGCTTTTTACGAACTGCATGTCGGGTAATGAAAAGTATTTCGGAATAAGTTTAACAATTAAGGATAATCTCTTAATAAGGGATCTTAACAAGAATTATCGGGTAGCTAGCGTGAAAACCTCATAAAAGAAAAGAATTCGAAAATATTTTTTTTCTTTTGAACAAATTAATTATATCTATATTGTATAGAGGGCATTATTACACATAAATGCCTCACACTAGGAGGGACAAAGTCATTACTACCAAAATTATACTAATCATACCCAAATGCAGTTTTTCAAAGCAAGACATTTAAAAAATGAATTTAGTTCTGTATCACCGTGATTTCACATTCAACTTTACGTCTAATGATCGTCAGCAGAACTGATTCTGAACACATCATAAATAAACTACTACTTGGTAGTAATGACTTTGTCCCTCCTAGTGTGAGGCATTTATGTGTAATAATGCCCTCTATACAATATAGATATAATTAATTTGTTCAAAAGAAAAAAATTATTTTCGAATTCTTTTCTTTTATGAGGTTTTCACGCTAGCTACCCGATAATTTCTTGTTAAGATCCCTTATTAAGAGATTATCCTTAATTGTTAAACTTATTCCGAAATACTTTTCATTACCCGACATGCAGTTCGTAAAAAGCCCGCCATTTACCGGATATATGATTTATAAACATTCCATGTGCTTGGCCGGAGTGAGCAGTTGTCTGTTCGTCTTCGCTACGTAAGGTTGGTAGTTTATTTATGATGTGTTCAGAATCAGTTCTGCTGACGATCATTAGACGTAAAGTTGAATGTGAAATCACGGTGATACAGAACTAAATTCATTTTTTAAATGTCTTGCTTGAAAAACTGCATTGGGTATGATTAGTATAATTTTGGTAGTAATGACTTTGTCCTCCTAGTGTGAGGCATTTATGTGTAATAATGCCTCTATACAATATAGATATAATTAATTTGTTCAAAAGAAAAAAATTTTTTCGAATTCTTTTCTTTTATGAGGTTTTCACGCTAGCTACCCGATAATTTCTTGTTAAGATCCTTATTAAGAGATTATCCTTAATTGTTAAACTTATTCCGAAATACTTTTCATTACCCGACATGCAGTTCGTAAAAAGCCCGCCATTTACCGGATATATGATTTATAAACATTCCATGTGCTTGGCCGGAGTGAGCAGTTGTCTGTTCGTCTTCGCTACGTAAGGTTGGTAGTTTATTTATGATGTGTTCAGAATCAGTTCTGCTGACGATCATTAGACGTAAAGTTGAATGTGAAATCACGGTGATACAGAACTAAATTCATTTTTTAAATGTCTTGCTTTGAAAAACTGCATTTGGGTATGATTAGTATAATTTTGGTAGTAATGACTTTGTCCCTCTAGTGTGAGGCATTTATGTGTAATAATGCCCTCTATACAATATAGATATAATTAATTTGTTCAAAAGAAAAAAATTATTTTCGAATTCTTTTCTTTTATGAGGTTTTCACGCTAGCTACCCGATAATTTCTTGTTAAGATCCCTTATTAAGAGATTATCCTTAATTGTTAAACTTATTCCGAAATACTTTTCATTACCCGACATGCAGTTCGTAAAAAGCCCGCCATTTACCGGATATATGATTTATAAACATTCCATGTGCTTGGCCGGAGTGAGCAGTTGTCTGTTCGTCTTCGCTACGTAAGGTTGGTAGTTTATTTATGATGTGTTCAGAATCAGTTCTGCTGACGATCATTAGACGTAAAGTTGAATGTGAAATCACGGTGATACAGAACTAAATTCATTTTTTAAATGTCTTGCTTTGAAAAACTGCATTTGGGTATGATTAGTATAATTTTGGTAGTAATGACTTTGTCCCTCCTAGTGTGAGGCATTTATGTGTAATAATGCCCTCTATACAATATAGATATAATTAATTTGTTCAAAAGAAAAAAATTATTTTCGAATTCTTTTCTTTTATGAGGTTTTCACGCTAGCTACCCGATAATTTCTTATTAAGATCCTTATTAAGAGATTATCCTTAATGTTAAACTTATTCCGAAATACTTTTCATTACCCGACATGCAGTTCGTAAAAAGCCCGCCATTTACCGGATATATGATTTATAAACATTCCATGTGCTTGGCCGAAGTGAGCAGTTGTCTGTTCGTCTTCGCTACGTAAGGTTGGTAGTTTATTTATGATGTGTTCAGAATCAGTTCTGCTGACGATCATTAGACGTAAAGTTGAATGTGAAATCACGGTGATACAGAACTAAATTCATTTTTAAATGTCTTGCTTTGAAAAACTGCATTGGGTATGATTAGTATAATTTTGGTAGTAATGACTTTGTCCCTCCTAGTGTGAGGCATTATGTGTAATAATGCCCTCTATACAATATAGATATAATTAATTTGTTCAAAAGAAAAAAATTATTTTCGAATTCTTTTCTTTTATGAGGTTTTCACGCTAGCTACCCGATAATTTCTTGTTAAGATCCCTTATTAAGAGATTATCCTTAATTGTTAAACTTATTCCGAAATACTTTTCATTACCCGACATGCAGTTCGTAAAAAGCCCGCCATTTACCGGATATATGATTTATAAACATTCCATGTGCTTGGCCGAAGTGAGCAGTTGTCTGTTCGTCTTCGCTACGTAAGGTTGGTAGTTTATTTATGATGTGTTCAGAATCAGTTCTGCTGACGATCATTAGACGTAAAGTTGAATGTGAAATCACGGTGATACAGAACTAAATTCATTTTTTAAATGTCTTGCTTTGAAAAACTGCATTTGGGTATGATTAGTATAATTTTGGTAGTAATGTCTTCGTCCCTCCTAGTGTGAGGCATTTATGTGTAATAATGCCCTCTATACAATATAGATATAGATATAATTAATTTGTTCAAAAGAAAAAAATTATTTTCGAATTCTTTTCTTTTATGAGGTTTTCACGCTAGCTACCCGATAATTTCTTGTTAAGATCCCTTATTAAGAGATTATCCTTAATTGTTAAACTTATATATATATATATATATATAATATATATATATATATGTATATATATATATATATATATATATATATATTACATTTTATAAAGGCTTAGTAAAATAAATTACTTTGCCACATACTGAACTCATTAGAATAGCAGCCAAAAAAAATTTTTTTAGCCATTTCTAATACTTAAAGAAAATTTCTCTCAGATAGTGTTTACTCAAAATAACCCACGAAGTTATGGGGGTAAAAACATTAAAAAATCACAAGTGCAAATACAATTCGACATTTCTTTCGTCAGCTCAAAATTTCTTAATTCGGATTTGTAAACACTGAAAGTAGGAGCATACCCTTTTGGCGACTTTTTATCTCCGAAGATCCGTTCAGACTAACAGTGCCAACAAATTCAAAATATGCAAGCGAAGAATTTTTGCCCTTCCTTTCCACCCACGGGGGCTAAACTAGTAAACACCATGTTTTATCGGTGAAAACCGAATCATTAAACAGAGAGAAATGAATTATAATTTCAACAATTGAGGGTAAAATTAATTAATTATTAATCAATTTCACCAAGTATTCACTATGTAAAGGGACCATTTAAGGCGAATTCAAAATATTACATTTTATAAAGGGCTTAGTAAAATAAATTACTTGCCACATACTGAACTCATTAGAAATAGCAGCCAAAAAAAATTTTTTTAGCCATTTGTAATACTTAAAGAAAATTTCTCTCAGATAGTGTTACTCAAAATAACCCACGAAGTTATGGGGGTAAAAACATTAAAAAATCACAAGTGCAAAGATTATTTGAGAACGTACGTTTCTAGATCAGCCAAATACAATTCGACATTCTTTCGTCAGCTCAAAATTTCTTAATTCGGATTTGTAAACACTGAAAGTAGGAGCATACCCTTTTGGCGATTTTCACCTCCGAAGATCCGTCAGACTAACAGTGCCAACAAATTCAAAATATGCAAGCGAAGAATTTCTGCCCTCCCTTTCCACACACGTGGGCTAAACTAGTAAACACCATGTTTTATCGGTGAAAACCGAAACATTAAACAGAGAGAAATGAATTATAATTTCAACAATTGAGGGTAAAATTAATTAATTATTAATCAATTTCACCAAGTATTCAGTATGTAAAGGGACCATTTAAGGCGAATACTTGGTGAATTGATTAATAATTAATTAATTTTACCCTCAATTGTTGAAATTATAATTCATTTCTCTCTGTTTAATGCTTCGGTTTTCACCGATAAAACCTGGTGTTTACTAGTTTAACCCACGTGGGTGGAAAGGGAGGGCAGAAATTCTTCGCTTGCATATTTTGAATTTGTTGGCACTGTTAGTCTGAACGGATCTTCGGAGGTGTAAAATTCGCGAAAATGGTATGCTCCTACTTTCAGTGTTTACAAATCCGAATTAAGAAATGTTGAGCTGACGAAAGAAATGTCGAATTGTATTTGGCTGATCTAGAAACGTACGTTCTCAAATAATCTTTGCACTTGTGATTTTTTAATGTTTTTACCCCCATACCTTCGTGGGTTATTTTGAGTAAACACTATCTGAGAGAAATTTTCTTTAAGTATTAGAAATGGCGAAAATAATTTTTTTGGGGCTGCTATTTCTAATGAGTTCAGTATGTGGCAAAGTAATTTATTTTACTAAGCCCTTTATAAAATATAATATTTTGAATTCGCCTTAATGGTCCTTTACATAGTGAATACTTGGTGAATTGATTAATAATTAAGTAATTTTACCCTCAATTGTTGAAATATATATATATATATAATATATATATATATATATATATATATATATATATATAGATAGATATAGATATATATATATATATAATATATTATATATATATATATATATTACATTTTATAAAGGCTTAGTAAAATAAATTACTTTGCCACATACTGAACTCATTAGAAATAGCAGCCAAAAAAAATTTTTTTAGCCATTTCTAATACTTAAAGAAAATTTCTCTCAGATAGTGTTTACTCAAAATAACCCACGAAGTTATGGGGGTAAAAACATAAAAAAATCACAAGTGCAAATACAATTCGACATTTCTTTCGTCAGCTCAAAATTTCTTAATTCGGATTTGTAAACACTGAAAGTAGGAGCATACCCTTTTGGCGACTTTTTATCTCCGAAGATCCGTTCAGACTAACAGTGCCAACAAATTCAAAATATGCAAGCGAAGAATTTTTGCCCTTCCTTTCCACCCACGGGGGCTAAACTAGTAAACACCATGTTTTATCGGTGAAAACCGAATCATTAAACAGAGAGAAATGAATTATAATTTCAACAATTGAGGGTAAAATTAATTAATTATTAATCAATTTCACCAAGTATTCACTATGTAAAGGGACCATTTAAGGCGAATTCAAAATATTACATTTTATAAAGGGCTTAGTAAAATAAATTACTTTGCCACATACTGAACTCATTAGAAATAGCAGCCAAAAAAAATTTTTTTAGCCATTTGTAATACTTAAAGAAAATTTCTCTCAGATAGTGTTTACTCAAAATAACCCACGAAGTTATGGGGGTAAAAACATTAAAAAATCACAAGTGCAAAGATTATTTGAGAACGTACGTTTCTAGATCAGCCAAATACAATTCGACATTTCTTTCGTCAGCTCAAAATTTCTTAATTCGGATTTGTAAACACTGAAAGTAGGAGCATACCCTTTTGGCGATTTTCACCTCCGAAGATCCGTTCAGACTAACAGTGCCAACAAATTCAAAATATGCAAGCGAAGAATTTCTGCCCTCCCTTTCCACACACGTGGGCTAAACTAGTAAACACCATGTTTTATCGGTGAAAACCGAAACATTAAACAGAGAGAAATGAATTATAATTTCAACAATTGAGGGTAAAATTAATTAATTATTAATCAATTTCACCAAGTATTCAGTATGTAAAGGGACCATTTAAGGCGAATACTTGGTGAAATTGATTAATAATTAATTAATTTTACCCTCAATTGTTGAAATTATAATTCATTTCTCTCTGTTTAATGCTTCGGTTTTCACCGATAAAACATGGTGTTTACTAGTTTAACCCACGTGGGTGGAAAGGGAGGGCAGAAATTCTTCGCTTGCATATTTTGAATTTGTTGGCACTGTTAGTCTGAACGGATCTTCGGAGGTGTAAAATTCGCGAAAATGGTATGCTCCTACTTTCAGTGTTACAAATCCGAATTAAGAAATGTTGAGCTGACGAAAGAAATGTCGAATTGTATTTGGCTGATCTAGAAACGTACGTTCTCAAATAATCTTTGCACTTGTGATTTTTTAATGTTTTTACCCCCATACCTTCGTGGGTTATTTTGAGTAAACACTATCTGAGAGAATTTTCTTTAAGTATTAGAAATGGCGAAAATAATTTTTTTTGGGCTGCTATTTCTAATGAGTTCAGTATGTGGCAAAGTAATTTATTTTACTAAGCCCTTTATAAAATGTAATATTTTGAATTCGCCTTAAATGGTCCCTTTACATAGTGAATACTTGGTGAAATTGATTAATAATTAAGTAATTTTACCCTCAATTGTTGAAATATATATATATATATATATATATATATATATATATATAGATAGATATAGATATATATATATATATATATTATATATATATATATATGTATATTTATATGAGTATGAAAGTTTGTATGCGTGTATAAGTATATAAATGTGTATGCATTGATGTATATATGTATAATGATACTAATCATATGTGAATATTTTAATAATTTCAATATTTAGAAACCACAAGGCGGTGAGCTATCAGAATCGCAACCACGCCGGACAAAATCTTTAGTGGAATTTCCTCTGTCTTTTCATTTGATTTCTTGTTAGTGGACACTTTCAACCTTGTTTCGGTAAATTTAATCAAACACTGTGTTCGATAAAATCGACACCCACTTTCTCGTGACATTGCTGGTATTGTGCCACACTTCGAAACCATTATTTCTCAGCTTTAAACATCTCTTTGAAACAAATCTCGTCAATAAAATGTTCTTCTTTAAATCAGAGTAATTGCTTGTAAAAGATGAATAAATTGGCCTTCAGTTTAAAATGACGTTCAGCACGACTCTTTATAAGGATATATGACTTAATATCAGATTATATAACTTAATTGCATTTATTCAGCAATTGCTGTCGATTTTCATTTCAGAGCTGATCGAGTAGACATATGGTTAATGACGTTCCAACCGTGACCATTCAATCCAATTTTCAAGCGTCTAAGTTTTTTATGATGTGCTTCCCTGTTTTATGACAAAAGAGTGCAATAGTGATGGATATTCTTGCTGTTATTTCTAGCCGTTTAAATAAACATGTAAAGGGTGCCTTAGCGTCCTGAATGATATTGGATAGATTGCTATTGAATTTTCTTTTTAATAAGCATAAAATGTTCTTCGGCGTAGCGATTGATCTTTCATTTTCTGAGGATTATATTATTCCATATTTCCTACGAATAACACTAAGAAGATTTTCTTGAAACTTTGTTAATGACAAATCAATAGAAATGTCTGTAAACAGATTTATAACAAATATTTATTAAGCAGATACTTCTTTAAATGAAATATTTAAGTTATATGTAGCAATCTGCTTCGTTCTATCAATATGGAAATCGAATATATATTCAGAATCATTGACAGTCAAAAATACCGAGTTAAAATCTGACATTTTCATCAAATTCAAAATCAAGATTTTCAATCGTTATACAGGTGAAAATAGATGGTGTCTCCGCCATCTCTCTTTCTCTGTCACACACGTATATACACACGCAGAGAAAAACAAATACTCACACGCACTCATATATATACACACACATGCGCGTACACATACATATATATGTGTATATATGTGAATGATGGTGATGACGTCAACAACGATTGCCCCAGTTTGTCAGATGATAGACTGTTCACACTCTACCTGATTGTTCTGATTTGCATTTCTTTCTGCATGTGCGCAGAGTGACTATGTCCGCTTCGCAAACATCTCCATAGGACGTTATAAAAATATAAAACGGGTCAAGAAATAAAATAATATCGAGACATCTGCATCTCGTTGTCATCTCGAAGTCACAAAACTTCTACAATACGTTTGTCACACTCTCGGTCCCTATATTATTTCCCACTGACAAGTATTGAAATATGACTGGTACTATTCTGAGTGCAATATTTCTGCTGCAGTATCTTTCTCCTTAAAGTGCTGCCTTCTCCCCGGCTTTGTCAAAAATAATGGGACACACTCCTTTACCTCTGGGAAGTCCATTTAACCCGTATATTGGCCCTTGACTGGTGCTACCGAATCCGGGTCAGAACAGATCTCAAGGGGCTGATTCCAAACACCTTAGAACACCAGAAAACCCGGATTGGTATCTCACTATCAGGCGCAGCTTAATGGGAAAGACAGGATGTGACCATTTATCAAGGACAGTTCATACAACTGGAAGCTTTCCAAAACAGAGCGCTCCCAAGCCTTCTTTGTCTCACGCGATAGGAAAGATACCGTATACCGAAATCCTTCTGAGGGCTGGGATAAACAGTATAGAAAACTGCATCAATTGAAGTCTTCACCGATGGTTTCGCAATGTGTGCGATCCGGATGCCGGGTGATCGGTTCCCAAATTGCTCCTCTTCAGTGAGATCGAGTCTAAGGTAGAACTGATGGATGTCCAAAACTTCATAATGATTTCAAACGGTCTTTCATTGTATACTGTCTCACTCCCAATCGGTTGGCGGTCCTGACAGTTGATCGGAAAGCGTGATGATCCGCCTGTGTGATGCTGCGCCTTGAAACGGAACACCGTAGATTGCTTGAAGAGAACAGAGCTTGTTATCAGCACACTGCAGCTGTTTTTCAGGATCGCTATCGGTGCCCAATGTACCAAAGACTGCGCTTCTCAGCCACACGCCCTCCCATAAGGAGGGAGACAGAGGGAAGTGACGCCATCATCAACTATGTGTGTGAGGGGGAGGGGTGCGCGCGAGCGTGCATGCGTGCGTGTGCGTTTGTGAGTTTGTGTATACATATATAGGCGTGAGTACATCTGTGTGTGCATGTATATGTATATGTATGTGTACATGTGTGCGTGCATGTGTGTATATAGGCGTGTGTACATGCGTGTGTGAATGTGTGTGCGCATATGTGTACATATATATATTATATGTGTGTGTGTGTGTATGTATATATGTATCTATGTATGTATTATGTATGTATGAATATGTATATATTTGGGTTTGAGACTTGTTCTCTTACACTTCTTTGTCCTTCAAAAAATGACGTAAAATTTATCATTATAATGGCAGCAGATGTAATAACAAAGGAAAACTGTTACATATAATTTGTTATACGCGGTATGAAATGGAAACGTATGTGATTCTATTTAGTATATGAAACATGTCGCGTTATGTAATATGATGAAAGGAGATTAATTCTTCAGTAATAACAGAATTCAGACAGCTACATTTAATGGTATTAATAATCAAATGCCGCGAATCGTAATGTAATGGAAATTGACAATAATACAAGTCTGGGTTATAGATAGCGGTGATTGTGCTTGCTAAAGAAGGTTTTACCTGAAAAGTAACGATTAGAAAGTCATACATTTATGAATATTAACCATGAAATAGATTGAAGCACAACTTTATCAATCAAAGTTCTACAGAACTAACTACGAAGTATTATAACCGTACATGAGTATAATTGTTTTTCTGTGAGTATAGCTCCATTATTTCTCCGGTAAATTATGTGTATGCGTGTGTGTGTATGCGTATATTTGTGTATATACGAACGCGTATATATATATATATATATATATATATATAGGGAGAGTTTACAAAAAAACAAAAGACGAAGACATGAGGTGTACAAAACAAACAGATGTATTAGTATAACGCTCAGGAATAGAAAAAGCCTCTTATGTTTCGAGCCTACGCTCTTCTACAGAAAGGTACACAGAAAAAACAAGGAATATATATATATATCTTTATATATAAAAGTGAGGTTCTGTGCTGTCTGTCTCCTACGATTTAGATTCCTAACTACTCCAACATTTTGCAGTGCAGTGTAACCAAAAGCGGGTATCTTATATTAGTGATTCATATCCAGCCCTTCTGGGTATTAGCGCGCGTCTACGATGAGTCTACGATTTAAAAAATCTTACCATCAATTTTTCCCATTTTTAATGCATTTAGGCATATATTAGGGAAGTAACACTCTAAAGTATTTTTATTAAATCTCAGAACGTAAAAAGCTACAGTAACACCACCTCCCCCTTTGTGGTTAGCTATATTGAGATGGCTATTATACTTTACATCTTTAAAAATGCTTATATAGTTATTTCCCTTACAAACCCGAGCAACGCCGGGCGATACTGCTAGTATATATAATTATATATATATATATATAAACTTTACGCGTTTCAGTGAGAATTTTACGTTGTTGATATGGTAATTTTTCAACCTTCCAATGTTCCAATGAAAATTAAATAATTCTTTCTGGGAGAGGATCCCCAGGCAAATATGTAACTATAATATATAGGTTTGTACGTCCTTTGAGATTCAGATCGAAAACAGAAATGTATTTACATTACAGCGAATCAAAATTTCTTGTGTCGAAAAAAGTTACTTCATGGGAAAGAAATTAAACTAGCATGACGTATTTATATATATATATATATATATATATATATATATATATGTGTGTGTGTGTGTGTGTGTGTGTGTGTGTGTGTGTGTGTGTGTGTGTGTGTGTGGTGTGTGTGTGTGTGTATCTGTGTAAATATGTATATATGTAAAAGCAGTAAAATAGATGACATGGCGTCTATTATATTTAATTTGTTGTTTGAAGTAGTTTTTTTCTCATACTTTGTGGACGCATAACACCATTGATTTCTTCGGTTACTACTCTGTTTTAGTCACTATGGCCTAATCAAATACATTAATCCATGAAACCAAAACGCTAAGGAATCTCTATTAGAATTACGAATATAATGTCTAGTAAAATAAATAAATACACAGTGATACATATAAATATATAAATAAATACCTAAAAAGATAGTCAATAGGAGAAAGTGTCTGCTTTATTATAACTGGATGCCGTGGAAACTAAGTATGCGTGATTATGAATGGATAGAATATGACAATGTATCGTTGCTTATTATGACATGAAATTGCCAATCTTTACATAGAGTCTACAAAGATGAAAGCCGTTAATGTTTAAATAAAATCTACGTCTAAGGTACTGAAGATGATAAAGAGACTCATCTTATTTTATCAGTTGTGCATATTAGTCTATAGATAATGACATGAGCGATTATGAAAGTAATAGTTTGGTATATTGAGTGTGTAAATTGGTACTTCTATAACTCAAACATAAACAATTCTTGACTATGATTACACACGTTGTCACGAGTGGTGTGGTTATATTATCGTTGAATAATATAGTTTGGTTTAAATGTTTATTCATTATGGGAATTAAGGAGTCTCTTTATTACCTACATAATTCTCTGTCCACTTTAGAATTGTAATTAAGCACTGAATCTTAATATATCACACATATTTCTTAACAGTCCACTCGTGAACTACTCCTCCATAATGCAGCACAATTTTATAATTTTCTTTTAGCTAGAAGGGGAAAAAAGAAATAAAGGAATATAATCGTGTTCCACACCTTTGTATTGCCACAATTTTATTTCCGTTGTCTGTAACTTTGTGAAAGTCCTTCAAAAGCAATTCTTTTCCGACGACTTCTAATAAGTTTTATAGTAAAAGTATCCTAAATTATCTTACTCCACTTCTAAATTTGATCATACTATAAGCTTTTCAAACTCCACAAAAATAAAACAAAAAAAAGCGACCCACTGAGTCGCGATAAGTATAAATAGATACCATTTAGGCTAGTTTCACAGTATAAACGTACTATTTACTACTATTTTTACTATTTTACTACTTTACTTGTTTCAGTCATCTGATTGTGACCATGCTGGTGCACCGCCTTTAGTCGACCCGAGGCTATAGTAGCAGACATCTGCTCAAAGGGTCACGCAGTGGGACTGAACCCGGAACCATGTGGTTCGTAAACAAGCTACTTACCACATAGCCACTCCTACGTCTGAGAATACGGTGATTTCATGTAAACTGTATATTTATTTTTAAAAGTTTATATTTAGGAACAATATTCACATAATGCCCTTCTCAAGTATAAGTGTGTTCGTGTTATAATTGACTGCTTGCATAAAAGGAAAAGGAAACAATATCCCATAGAAACATGAAAGCATTTCTTTTAATGAATAAGAATATTAGCTGAGTGATAGCAACGTGCTCAAAGCAGCCACCTTCAAGCATCCTCCACAGGCTCGACACGGCTGAGGAACATGGCGCATAAGTACCTCACTGTATTCCTGTGATCTTTACCCATGTCTTGGCCACTAGCTGGGCTTCGGTATTACAGGCAGAGCACCCGACACAGGGATTAAGATTACAACCGCGAGGATTAGTAGACCAGATATTGGAACACGGGAATTCATAGAAAGTCTCCGACAACCGTATTGACACCTTCCAGATGCATAACGAGCAACCGAATCCTGATGCCAGCAACAACCATGTCCTGCCACACACACACACACAAACACACGTACATACACACATACAAACACACACACATATGTCCACTGAAATATATATATATATACATACATACATACATACATATATATATAGATAATATATATATACAAATATATATAGATATATATAGTATATATATATATATATATATATAGATTATATATATATATATATTAATATAAATATATATAATATAATATATATATAAATATAAATAACGACGAAACTAATTCTGTGTGTCAGTGTGTCACACTTGACCCCACTCCCTCTCTATTTCATTACACATCCTCGTGTTGGGGTGAGTGTAATATGAGGCATAGGACGGTGAGAGTGAGAGTAGTGGCGAAGACAGATAGATAGATAGAGAGAAAGAAAAAGATAAAGACATGGAGAGGAGGATACACAAAGAAATTTAGGGAGTGTTGATGAGGTTTTCTTAACAGTAGTTATGTTGATGGTGGCAGTGGAGTGGGGGTATTAATAAGAGAGAAAAAACGTATGTGTATGTGAGAGAGAGAGGTAGATAATGTACAACTTTAACCCTGTCTCATTGACAGAAATTCCTGTCGCCAAACTACTGAACAGTACCATTTTTGTTTTACTGTTTGCTTTCTTTAATACATATTATATACACACATACACACACACACCACACACACAATATATATATATATATATATAGATATATATATATATATATATATTATATATATATATATAATATATATTATATATATATATATATATACTATATATATATATATAT
>NC_043003.1:111961287-111991287 GCF_006345805.1 Octopus sinensis
CGGAAGGGATGAGGAAAGAATAGCCGGGGTACAAATGATCGATTTTAATACATAAATTAGTGTTGAACAAGTACAAGAAAAGATATGCTAATCTAGGTATGGCTGGATCTGTTATAAGAAAGCTTATGAAATGGTTCCCCATTCATGGATTTATTAAGTCTTGAATTGATACAGGTGTCTCATAACATTTTAAATTTTATCAGGAGATCGATGGAGACCTGGAATACCGAATTAGCATCATGTGGAAAATATTTAGTGACGGTTCACATCAGGGGAGCCATATTTCAGGAAGATTGTCACCATTGCTGTTTGTGATATGAATGATAACACTCACACCGATTTTATGGAAAGTGACATAACAGTACAACTTGAGAAATGTTGAAAACTTAAATCATCTGTTATATATGAATGACGTAAACATCTTCGGTAAGAGTGACCGTTAAATAACTGGTCTGGCAACAATAATGCAGATATTCAGTAAGGATATAAGGATGGAATTTGGAATTAGAATTTTGTTATGCTTACCACCCGAAAAGGCAACATCGTGTCGTCTGATTGTCGAAAAGTACCCACCGGCGGGAGAGAGTAAGAGAAAATCGTACGCACATGAACCAGATGTCACAGTGAATAATGAATATAAGATCTTATGAGATTTTACAATATGTTCGATGCTTGGACTCTGATTGATACTTGGAGACAAGACATTTTTAGTGGATGAAAGAAAACCAAGGTCATACATATTGCGATGCCTGGAAACGCATGCGTGAGTGACAAATTGCTAGAAACATACGAAATGCATGAATGTGGGAACTGAAGAGAGTAACTGTCATCCCAATAGTTGCAGGATCACTGGGATCGCTCACAACGAGGTTTGAAAAAATGTCGAGCAAACTGCTCTTTTCGAGCCAGCGAGGGTTTTGAGATCGGTACTTGGTTGTGAAGTATCATGGAGAGAGATCTTGGCAGACCTTTGCCAATATGTAGTTGTCTGCTCTTACAGAATTAACCGGAGCAAGTGAAATCGAGAGCTCTCAGAAGGAAAATGGCGATAATAATAATAATAAATAATAATGATAATGATAATAGTAAAAATAATAATAATAATTATTATTATTATTATTATTATCATTATTATTATTATTATTATTATTATTATTATTATTATTATTATTATCATTATTATTATTGTTGTTGTTGTTATTGTTGCTTTTTGTTGTTGTTGTTCTTCTTTTCTTCTTCTTTTCTTCTTCTTCTTCTTCTTCTTATTATTATTATTATTATTATATGATTTTCCTTCCATTTATTTTCGACCCAATTACCCTTGTTTCACTCTCCTGAGACATTCGTTTCTCAACTCTTCTATCATTTCTTGGCAGGAGTTTCTAGGTACTTGTAGCTGTCGGTCTCATCAATTGATTCGATCGATATCATATTTGGGTGTGTTATCCCCTGTGACTTGGATAGTGTTCCTCGCATTATCACTCGCATCACATTTTTGTCTATTCCAAACATAGAGCTCTGAAAGTCTCAACCAGTGAATCTAACACTTCCTCAATTCTGGCAAATACGGAAGACGGAATCCGGCATTACTTTAATGTTTGTAAGCATCTACGACTGGTTGCATATCCTTGACACTTAGCATACTTCATCTACAAACATTAGATCTATTACGCAATTCCGAGGCCCAAGAAACAGCTGTCGGCCGACAAATGATGAAGTAATGAAGGGTTATTCTTTATCTTACCTGTCCTCGTTTCTATTTACTTCTCTCGCTGTTTGCGCTTTGAAATCATTGTTTCCGAATTTCATTTTGTTTACAGTTGGTGACATTTTGTACACATATGTAATATATATATATATTATATATATGTATATATATTATATATATATATATATATATATATATATATATATATATATATATATATATATAATGTGTGTGTGGTGTGTGTCTGTGTGTGTGTATTACCTTTCTGTAGAAGTGCGTAGGCTCGAAACATAAAAGACTTTTTTCTATTCCTGAGCGATATACTAATACTTCTGTTTGTTTTGTACACCACCTGCCTTCGTCTTTTGTTTTTTTCGTAAACTCTCTCTATATATATATATGTTAGATATATACATATAGGTATTCGTGCGCGTGTATATGCATTTATATGTTTAGTAATGTATGTATACTTGTGTAAATTATACAGACAAATATTTCTTTGAAGCTATCTGCAAATTAACCGACCAATTTCAGAGCATTGATATACATGTTGATAATCATGTGTATGTCCGACGACTGTTTTATATTAGCACGTATTCATGATTTTTTGTACAAAGAAATTGAAAGATTTACGATGTTTTCTTTATATAATTTCGTTACACGGAGCTTTCATGATAAAATATAAAATATTTATTTTCGATGTTTTATAAATAAGCAGGCAGGATTTATCTAACATCTTTGACATTAAATAATATTAATATAGAAACTGATTATAACAGGAAAACATAACTGAGGCTTTCAAATAAAGCTATTTGTGCAAATCAATCTTACGAAAATAAGATGTTACATTATATCATGGAGACAACATCCATAGAGGTAATTTATGGATGTAAAGCATTAGATATGTTCATCATTCGTGATCACTCCCACAACGAGACCATTCACGCAAGCATATATTATATAGGGGTGTATGTATATGCGTATCATAAATATGCACAAACATTCAGACATAATTATATAAGTATGTGTGTGTATTGGTGTATACCTATGTATACATGTATGTATACATGTTTAGATAGATAGATAGATAGATAGATAGATAGATAGATAGATAGATAGATAGATAGATAGATAGATAAATAGATAGATAGATAGATAGATAGATAGATAGATAGATAGATAGATAGATAGATAGATAGATAGATAGATAGACAAATAGCTAGCTAGATAGATATAGATAGATAGATAGATAGATAGATAGATAGATAGATAGATA
This sequence comes from Octopus sinensis, assembly GCF_006345805.1. Classification (NCBI taxonomy): domain Eukaryota; kingdom Metazoa; phylum Mollusca; class Cephalopoda; order Octopoda; family Octopodidae; genus Octopus; species Octopus sinensis. The sequence continues at coordinate 111,964,272 of NC_043003.1, forward strand.
GATAGATAGATAGATAGATAGATAGATAGATATAAATACATATTCTGTTGTGTCTGGGGAGAGTCATTCTCTTTAGGTGCCATATACAAAATTTAACACACTCACCGCTAAAATTTCCACTTATTTCATTTTTAATTATTTTATTTTTCTAAAATTTTCGTTGCGTCTTGCAACCCTTTCAATAGTTTTGACTATGTCCGTTACTTCATTGCGTTCCTTTTTGTTTGTTTGTGTGCATGTGTGTGCCTATACATGCATTGACGTATGTATGCATGTGTGTGTATGCATGCATGCGTGTGTTCATATGTATATATTTATGTATGTGTGCGCGTGTTTTGCAACTATGTACCGTGTTTGTATGTATGGATGTGCATCACCAGATGCGTGGACGTATGTCTCCATATGTGTCTTTGTGTGAATTAGTGTGTATATATATATGTCTGCTTGTCTGTTCATAAAACCTATGTACCTATCCGTCTGTTGTTGGTCTGTTTACTTTCATATCGATATGCTTACATACATGTGCACACACACACACACACACAACACACACAAACACACACAATATATATTATATATATTATATAGATATATATATTATATATATATATATATATAATATATATATATACATACATACATACACCCACACACACACATAAATACGTCTATCTACATAAAAAACCACTAACTCTTCTGCTCTAACTGTGTAAACTGCAGGTATGGGGGTATGATATCTACTATGTATATTTCCTATTGGGGAAGTTTCATTTATACGGATTTACTCCCGTATTTGTCTGAGCGTTGGGTCCTTTGGGTGCTTGGATAAGATGCGAATGTCATGTAGACCCAGGTAGTCTGCATATTGGTCGTTGCCATATTGGTAGAGTACGGAGGACTGTTCCGCAATGCTCTTAGATTTCTCCCCTTTCTATGTCATATTCATGTATTTAAAAGCACCTTCTATGCATCTTATGCTGTAAACTACATCTCTAGTTCTAACTTATTTTTCTATCTGTTTATCTCTCTCAATCTATGTATGTGTACGTGCGCGCGCGCACACACACACACACACACACGCACACACACACACATATATATATATATATATATGTGTGTGTGTGTGTGTGTGTGTGTGTGTGTACAACCGGCGATATATATATCGGTGTGTAGAGAAATATTTGAAATAAGCGTACATGGATTTTCTATGATCCACGCATTATAAAATTAGAGGAAATACCTGTAGTTTTCTTGATACTGTATATCTTAAAATTTCGAAATACTATTTTATCATATAAAAAATAACACCACTCACAATTATTCTAGAATATATTTAAAATGAATGGGGCAAAGTTCCTGTTTAATCGTATCTCCTAGTCATGCGGTAATTACATGAAATCCGTTTTATGAAAATAACTTCACCTAAGGCTCCAAATAAAATTATCCAATCATCCATGTCTTTCAAGTGAAAATAACGTATGTTGCTTTATGATGTTCTTCCCAATGTGATCTACGTGTTACGCGTTGCTAACCTGTAACTGTTATGCGTATATAATACACAAATATCTGACCTAGCACATACTTTCGTATACCTAAATGTACAGTGCATTTTGAAGTATCGTACTGAGAAAAGAATGTTTTTTTCGTATTCGAACTTATATACGTGTTTATGTAATGCGTTCGTAAAAATACACTCTTGGCTAGAATTAACCATTAATGTATTAAGAATATGAAGCAGCGTTCAGTGATTGAGACCTTGTGTCATAATTCGGTCTAATATGAATAACAATAAAATATGAAAGTAATCACAATCTACCTTCAAAATATACTAGGTTACATACTATACTCTGATCACCGAGAAACTCCGCTTCAATATAAATTACGTGGGCAAACATTAAGAAATACTTTGATTGAGACTAATAAATTAAAAAACTTTTCATGTTTTATTTTAAATGACTTATCGTGTATGCTTTGCTTTCTCGCGTGCATTTATGAGAATTGTTGTATTACACATGACAGAAAAACCAAAACGTCCGAGTAACGCGTAAATAATTCAAAAGCTTGCCTTCCTTAAAGCTGTATACGTATTCTAACTTCCTAACCACTAAACCCAGCGAGGCCTAAATTACTACACATATTAACCAGCGCACACATGCATATTGTCAATGGGTGTCTTGCTCAACGTGTTATTCAAGGTAGAATAATATATGTGCGTGCGTGTGTCTGTATGTGTGTGTACATATGTACACACACACACACACACGCATATATATATATATACATATATGTGTGTGTGTATATGTAATGTATGTGTAGTTATACATTCATAATGCATACGGTTATAGATACATATGGATGTTTATGTATGTGGGTAGGTGGCAACGTATGCATGTCTAATGGAGAAGACGTTACTATGAGTAAGTTTTTATGCTCGGTTCACTGAGCGTGTATTTTTCTTTGATAAATATACACTATATTCTAACTACCTATTGATTTTGCCTATGTCTGTATGTTTTGTTATGGAGAGAAACACAGAGCATACACCGGAACATGCGCTGTCGTCGTCACAGAAGAAATTCAATATAATTACATAAAATACATACCTTCTAAACAGAAGAAACCATTTCATGTTGCAGACATCTAAATATGCTGATCTTCAAAAGCGTATCCTCTCCGCAAATTGTAGAGACAAGAAACAATGTAGCAACGACGGTGCAGGTGGTTACTTTTGGGGTATAAAATAAATGGATCTCGATTATAATTGTTCAGATGTTCGATCAAAATTCAATCAAAATAAATAATATATTCATTCCATTATCGTATTAGAGGCATGTGCAGCGTTAATATAATGGATATGTGAAATAAGTATTACGCAGTGTGACAAACTGAATGTTCAGATTAGTGGTTCAATTCATCCCAAGTTATTCCATTGAATTGCCGCCAACTCAGTTTCCTTCACAAGCTTGGGATTCTCCCATTGCTATTGTAAATGCCAAAATACTGAATGCCAAGAATCTGATTCACGATCCTATGAATTCGAAGCGAATTTCCCAAATATTCTTCCATGCAGTTTTGATGTTGACAGTAGTCATAGACTTTAATATTCTTGTATTTTTTCATTCTCCCTGAGAAGAGGAAAAGAGGCTGCACTACTCTTTGTTGACAGTTTTCCGAGACTACAGATGTTAATTCTCTTATTGTTCTGCCAAAACCGTCGTAGGTGAATTTGTGCATAAAGTACATGAACAAAACCATTCCACTGAGGCTAGGCTCTCTTCTAAGGAAAAAAGGATTGGGGTCAATTTCTGCGTTGTAGGACAAGCAGATCGGCATCAATGTGAGGTGAACATGAATAAGTCTTCTCAGGATGCGATCCTGGATGTTTAGTGTCCGTAGTAGCAATAACGTCACAAATAAAGAAATAATGTTCAATTATGATCCTCCATTATATTTGTGGTGTGTCAACAACTGACAGGATCCGAAACCCTGTTTAGCCTTGAAGAGAAGGACTACACATTGGGATGCACTTCTAGTTATGATGAGAATATGCTGTCTATCAATGCGATTTCACCAGTAGAGATTACTGGTATTACTGAGACTCAGCTTTTTAGGGCTCTAGCTTAGCGTTATTAATGTATAGAGGAAATGTGTGATGGGTGGATGTTCTTTGATAAAGTTGCTCGGGTTGCTTGGGTTGTATATGGATGATGCATGTTTGAAGAGTGTTACTGAGGAGTGACATATCTTATCACCTGTGTAAGGTTGGGCATTGTTGGATGTAGCAGCCAATGGGTTATTGATATATAAATGAGAGTAGGGTACAAAACAAAATCCTAGAAAACCACCCAATTGATTGTGAGTGACAAGAAACAACACACGCCAGCTGATATTGCACTGGTGTGATCTGATACCAAGCTGCCGATCCATGAGATGAGAGATAGGTAAAGCCTGTGGGTTTCGATATACTGATCGGGGATTTGCATGTCAGATATGGTTGAAGGTTTTGTTGATGTCAAGAGCAGCTACGCTGCTTTCTGTGAATTTCCGTACAGCGAAAGACGCAAGAGAACGGATGTCCAATGAATCTGATTCCACAGTAGATACAATGGTGGTCGCTGAGAAAGGAGAGACGGAGAGAGAGATTAAACTTTTTGAAGAAACTCGTTCTAAGGAATGTCTCCATTACCTTGAAGTTGTTAGAATTGCAAGCAATACGACGACAAATATCTGGTTAATGTGGTTGAAATCTTTGGAGTGGGTCATATTGAATTGTGCTTAAAATGGGAGGCATCTCCTTTTAGATAGTAAGAGAGTAAAGAATCTGGTGTGTATACGAATGACAGGATTGAAAATTACATATATACGAGCTTACCGTGTGTATGTGGGGACAAGCATTTGCATTTATATGGTATCGTTCTAAATCACGGAAATAAGGGTTTCAATATATACAAGCTAGGAAACAACGAGTGCGCTAACCTATGTACTTGGTCCGATGTATTCAACCTCGGTATTTATTTTGAAAGAGATTTCAATGAATAATTGAGTAATGTCTTCAAATTGGTGATTTATCATCTCAGCGGTGCCTTGTCGGAAAACGGAGAATTAATATTAAAAAATAAACATACATATATTTTGCGCCCAATGTCATAGAAACACATTCAATTTTACTATCAGTGATAGAAACTAAAGTTAGTAAATTGAGCATCACCTTGTTCATAATATTAGTTAATAAAATTTCTAGTTTTAACTGGATTCGCTTCATAGCTATTCGACACTAAAATACAAATGCTAGTCTCACTAAAAATACACCATAACCTATTATATTGGCCCGAATATAATGCTGGTTTTGTTATAATAGTAAATCAACATCTATAAAATCTTGAATAAAACCTGCAACATAAGTGGCTGGGTATTTTCACTGAATCCACATTTTTTTACATCATGTACAATATCTCTTTCATAGCAGGCGTTTCAGAATGATACACTTAGTACTTACCGTTCTTTTAATTCATTCCTAAGGGATTTCCAGATACATGGGGGACATGTTCTAGTACCTACCCTAAGGTAGTATCAATGCCTTGAATGTCTTTCATCTTTATTACAAAAGGTCTATTCACAGCGTGATTTCAGTTCTTTAGACTGATCTCCTTCTCTCTAATGCGTATTATTTATCGACCCCTCTAGAAATAAATGCATAACAATTTGCAGAAATGCAAACTTCCCAAAATACCTACACTACATGTGATGCTTAATAAGTCAAATTTTATAACACTGAAATTGTTTCCAAAAAATGCTATGAAATTTCATATATACAAATCTTTATCATAAATCATAAATTATAAGCGAAATGTAGGTTGTTTCATTATTTAAGACCTGCGTTTCTGTTTAATATTGCAGAGAAGTAGAGAGATTTTATGTATAAACTGTAAGAGATTCGATAAGATATTGTACTTTTTACAGTAGCAGCGTTAGGGAAATGACCCAGCATAAAGAAAGGAAGGTTGACCTCCTTTAGTTTGTCAGTAGTATATCAAAGTAAATATAGAACATTATAAACAGAAAAAAACTTTCTAACGTAAACTTTAAATCACAATATACAAGCCTTAGGTTTAACCGTTAACCTGAGATCTGAGTTTTGATATGTTGGAATCATTTCATACTGATAGAGATATACTGGAGCAAGTGATTTCATTTGTTTCATTTCAAAGGCCATTTATCATCACTTATCGTCAATTTATGATAAATGGCAATGAACGTCAACTGGTTTCATGAACAGTACCTTTCAAGTTTAACAAATGTATTATTTGATACAAAATTCTTGCTCGTATTCTTGCTTCTAATATTTTAGTATAAATTTGATAATATGTAAATCACTTGCGAAATAACTCGCTGTTGGTAGTGGTGGTGATGTTGGTGGTGGTGCTAGTTTGTGGTAGTGTTGCTGTTGTTTTTGGTCTTTCAGCAAGTTCTTCCTTTTGTTAAATTATATGCCTTGTGTCTATGCGAATTGATCATCTTCATGCGAATGTACCAACAGATTAGTTAGTTGAATTTTTCCCGACTTAAATCTGTACTATATATATTTAATTTTTTTCTTTTGTTTTTTTCCATGATCTTAAAATTTCCCTCGGAACTTTTAGCGTTATATATATTTTTTTTTTTTGAGAATTGATTCTTGGTAATACTTCCTGGTTAGTACTGGTGTGTTTTTCATACAAAAGTGTATCTGGTGTGCTTGCATCTTTTCCTGTTTTTCAAGGAATATTAAGACCGAAATCACATCAGAATCGAGCTACTTCATTAAGGCTTCTATTCTATGCACGATAAAAAATAAGTAAGCATTAAATCGGAGGATTATTCAATGCATTTAGTAGTCTACAAAACTGAACATAAAAAACCGTTAATATATAACGTATAATATATGAAATATAACGTATGTGTATATATATGTATGTATGTATATATGTATTATATATAGAAAAATGACAATTGGTGCTTAACACCGCATTGTTGGAAAAAGATTCATTATTTGTGGATTAAGTCCATTGTTTTCATGTTAAAGCAACCTTATGAATGATTATGCCTATCACATGGAACATCGGAGTCTATCTTCCTTTTGGATTAAAGTATGAAACATACGGTAGGTATGAATATATTCATACTCATTTAAATATATGCGCATACGTGCAGATACGCACGTACAAACTATACATGTTTATATATATATATATATATATATATATATATATGTATATATATTTATATCCCGCAAGGATGCCAATTGGACATACGTACATACATGTGTGTGTGTGTGTGTGTGTGTGTGTGACGGACTCGCTCGTCGAGGACGACGAATGAGCGCACAGCTGCACAAATAATTTGCGTATAGTGAGTACACATTCGTGTCTTTCACTCTCTCCATCAAATCGACGTTGTCCGAACACATTGCACCGTGTGCCACGCATCAGGTGTCAAAGCGAACACTGAGCAATGTGCGATGAAGTGTTTCTGCTCAGGAAATCTCGCGATCGTGAGTCAAGCAACCTGACGGTAGGCCTTGCGCCCTAATTACATGTATATATTTCTGTCACAACCTGGGACCCTGAAGGCTGCTTAAATGCAAGAAAGTATACTAGTCTCTTAATATTTGGTATTCAATAGTTCATCTATTCAATAAGACAATCAATACTTCATTTAATTTTACTATATATACTATATATACTATATATACTATATATTCTATATCCTGCATTAATATTATAAGAATATAAATAAAACATAAACACAGATAGAGTTGGAATCCCTTTGATTGTGCGATGTGTTCGGACAACGTCGATTTGATGGAGAGAGTGAAAGACACGAATGTGTACTCACTATACGCAAATTATTTGTGCAGCTGTGCGCTCATTCGTCGTCCTCGACGAGCGAGTCCGTCACACACACACACACACACACACACATGTATGTACGTATGTCCAATTGGTCACACTGCGGGATGAAAAACAAAATCCGTCAAAGGGCGGAGGAACTCTTGAGAGTCACTGGCCATCAAATAAATGTCTTAAGGCTGTATCATGCGCGTGGACATAGAAATAATCGGACTGAATACCCGATCGCGCGGTTAAACCATTGGGAGTGAAGGACTCCCAGCCTTTGTTAGGGCATCCTTCTAGGAGAAGGTAACTCAGGTAATTGGGATAACTCCGACATAAATCTGCGGCTCAGTGGTTACTGATGATGTTGACTTGTTCTTCTTTTCGGATTGTGGCTGTTGTTGCTTAGTGAGTGGGATTGGCTCAGTGCACAGCCTTTCCTCACTTTAAAAAAAATCTTCTGGCACAGGCATTGCACGATAACAACATTGCTTAAGCTTCGTGCAATGGCCATACTCGATAACGAGGGGGCAACCACCATGTATGTGTGTATGAATGTATATAAATACATTTAAAATATTTACTCACGCACACACGTATAAATAAATGAATACATATACCTACAGCCAAAAAGTTCTGATTTTAACAATTTTGACATAGACCTTCCTTTATCAGGAGGATTTAATTGGTGTGAAATTAGTCTGTATTTACAATTCATTATCTTTCCAGAACAATTGAGTGTTAAACTGTAGATTCTACTTCAATCAATCGCCTTTGAATAACCCAGTATTTTGTCATAAATGTTTCTCTTACCTGCTAATCTAAATCTTTAATCTACAATTTTCACCTGTCTGCTGAAACACACTAAAAGTTTCGAGACTTGTACAAAAAGAAAACATTTCCACTGTTTCTCTTATTTACATTTCCGTTTATACATTGACATTTATATTTACACTTCTATTTGCCATATATGTTTACTGGAAAACGTTTCACTATATTTTCTATTGCAGGAACGTTACGCGACCTCAACTGCTAATCATCTGGTATAGTAAAAAAACAAAAACAAAAGAAAAACAGAACAGAGCTATGTTGCATTGGTTATTGATGTCGTCGTGTTTGGTTAAAGCAGAGCAATACTGAGCATCTGAGACTTAGAACGGGTGGACCGATTTCAAATTGCTTTTCAAGCGTTTACACTTCATTTTCTTCTGTAATTCGCGTGTGGGAATGTCTTTCTTCCGATATAGAAAAAAACAATTAATAATGATGTTTGATGTGTAACGGGTAATATTTACGAGATATTCATGGCCTCGAAGTTGTGAGTTCGGGGTCACTGGCTCGTTGTATTAACAATTAATGATGAATGTTATGTGCAGCAATAATGAACTAATACTTAGATCGATGAAGATTTCAGACGCAACATCTATAACTAAGTGTATGTGTGTGTGTCTGTGTGTGTCTGTGTGCCTGTCTCTGTGTGTGTGTGTGTGTGTGTGTGTCTGAGTCTACGTATGTACCTATGATGTAGTGCTTGTCTCTGCTTATGTGTGAGTACACAAAATAGTGATTTTTTATACGTGGGTATCCGAGCGGATAACATGTAAATGTATTTGGAGAAAAGGAAAAGGGGTTTATTCAAAATGCATTGCGCTACTGAATGTGTCAGATCAAGAATTTCAAACGAAAGAATATAAGCTACACACATCTGATATATGCACAGATGCTCCAAAGAAACTAAACTGCTAATTTATCACATTCATCGTTTGATGGTTTTTATATTAACAAATCATATATATAAATGTGCGTGCGTGTCTATGCGTGCGGCGTGTCCGTGAGAGCGTGTGTGATAGTATGTATGTGTATATAAATATATACACACACACACACATATATATATATATATATTATATATATATATATAAATGTATTATATATAATATATATATATATATATATATATATATACACACACACATATATATATAAATATATTATATATATATATGTATTTATATTTTATATATATATATATATATATATTATATATATATATATATATAGAGAGAGAGAGAGAGAGAGAGAAGAGCGTAATCTATATTGGGTCAAACAGTGTAAGTCTGGAAACAGGCTGTACCTACAGCTGCGAATCGGATAACGGTCAATGGTTATTGTTTGCGAACCCCTTCGCTTTAAAAATGTACAAAATGCCATTGAACTGCATGATTTATTATATAAATGTTTCACATAGTTACATTTCCTTTCTCTACTATCCTCTGCCATTTCTATCCTTCTTTGAAGAAAACAGAATTAGGATACAGGAATTAGTTCTTACTGTGCAAACATATTACATATTTCTATTGACATTTACTTATTAATATACCCTACATATATATATATATATATATATATATATATATATATATATATATATATATATATATATATATATATTATATATATATATTTATTTATTTATATATATATTATATATATTTATTTATTTATATCTGTGTGTGTGTGTGTATATGTATGTAAGTATGTATTTTGCATAAAGGGTCGTGGCGAAGGCCAGAACAATGCGAAGAAAACGAATGCGAAGGAAACAAATACGTTAATTAATGTAGACTTACCTTGCATTCAATATTTCGGGGTTATGACCTCATTTTCAAGAAATTAACGAATATTGCCGATGTGCGTGTGTGTGAGCGTGTTTGGAATGAACATGTGCGGCAATGTTTTGCTATAGCAACCAGCAAGCTTCCTGTGACATCGGTAATATTCGTTAATTTCCTGAAAATGGGGTCATGACCCCGAAATATTGAATGCAAGTCGAGTCTACGTTAATTCATAAATTTGTTTTCTTGTGGTTTGCCTTGTGATTGGCCTTACCCATGATCCTTTGTACAATATATGCTACACAAAGCGTCGTAGTAATTATTCCACACACACACACATATATATATATACATACATATATATATATATATATATATATATATATATATATGTATACATATATATATATATATATATATATATATATATATATATAATATATATAATATATATATATTATATATATTATATATATATATATATATATATATATATATATATACATATACATACACATAAACTGAATATTTCGAAAGCCAACACCATGAATTTGTTGACTTTCAAAAGTTTTGAATGTTTTTGATTCATGTATCCACGTCATGGAATAACGTTGGAAATAACTACTGGATTTACACATTATCCATCTATTGTTATATATACATACATACATACATACATACATATATATATATATATATATATATATATATATATATATATATATATATATATACATATATTATATATATATATATATATATATATATATATATATATATATTATATATATATATAAACTTAGATAAACTTAGATATGTTTCGACCAAGATTGGTCCAGGCCATGTCTAACTTAATAGTGACACCTGATAGGATTATTCGAATCCTGTTTAAGTCAAGTTTTGTTTATGGTCCATTCAAGTAGTGAGTTTTTGTTGGGTGAGTTGTATCCAATTATGGGTGGCTTATCTGGTATTCTTTGAAGGAATATATCCAGACTCCGATTAAAGTTGATGGAATCCTTTTCCTCTTTGAACTCATTCGAGACAATGTTAAATAGGGCAGGGCCTGTTGAGGAAAAGAAATTATGTTGCAGTGTACATGTATGCTGTGATCTTGAATTGGGCAGGGTACGTATGTTCCGTCGTCCCAGTCCTAGATGAACCTTGAAGCTAATCTTCAGGTCGTTTGGGCAAAGTTGGCGGTATATTCTCCACATCGTACAAATGACGTACCGCTCACGGCGACGCTGGAGAGAGTAAAGTTTCAAGGCTTTAAGGCGATCTCAATAATCGAGAGCAGCCATGCCTTCACTTCGTTTAGTGAGTGCCCTCTGGGGTGACTCAATCCTGGATATGCTTTGTCTTGTATGGGGATACCACAGTGGGCAGCAATATTCAAGGTGTGGCCGTACAAAAGAGAACAGTGGCATGATGACACCTTGTTCTCTGGACCGGAAAGTTCTTAAGATCCAGGAACTCATCCTACGAGCAATATCGACCTTCTTGTTTATGTGTGCACTCCAACTGAGATCGTCATCAACAATTATACCCAGATCCCTGATATTGTTAGAAGCTGTGAGCGGTTCCCCTGAAGGAAGAGAGTATGGCTGTTTTAGTGAGGAATTTCTTCCAAAATGCATCAACTCAAATTTTCCCTCGTTCAGTTGCATTTTGTTTCTGTCTGCCCATATATATATATATATATATATTATATATATATATATATAATATATATATATATATATATATATATATATATATATATATATATATTATTTGTGTGTGTGTGTGTGTGTGTGCGTGTATGTATGTATCATTTGTATCACCGTATGAAAGTATCGACCAGGTGTCAGATACTGTTGCACATTGCTGGTCACCTCATTTCCAATTTAGATGAACTACCCACTAACTAATATTTTCATCTGTCATTTGATTTAGATTCCAAAATTTTCTTTTCTTTTTTTCCTTGTTATGCCATTTCTGCCATGGCTGGTTTGATGTCTCATTAGTTGCGAGAGAAAAAGCAAACGGCATTCAGGTAACAAAGACCTGAAGATTAACTAAGCTGGCACTTTGTCTGTTGCAACTTACGTAACAGACTTCAGCTTGCTATAAAACTATTGTGGTTCTGTGCTTCACGTTCCACTGCTTACCTTCCCGATTTTAATTTACATTTTTATCAACTTTAGTAGCAAAGCTGCAAGATGAATGGTGATCATCAGCTTCTCGAAATTCCTTTTAATTTCGAGACGGGAGAAAGTAACTTACGATGTTACTAAATATATTTTCTTTGTATATTATCAACATTTTGCCATCTGTACTAGCCGTGGAATTGTTTGAAGCTTACTAAATTACTACACTTGGATCTTACTTGCCTACGAAAATTGTTGACATTTCAAATTTCCTGCATGTCCATCGTTTGTGTTGGATGTTATTTACTACAGTATAGTAGGTTCAGTTGGGCACCATCTTTCAGAAAACATCAACATGTGTCAATTCATTCTGCCAGAAATGTGGATGCGACATGCTGTACTGCCCGTCATTCGCACCTGAAGCTCTAGTACGAACATTTCAGAATGTCTGGGTGTCAATATAAGGATAGAACAATCTCAGGACATGACCCGAGATTGATAAAAATCAAACATCCAGTCAACATCATAGTGTTTGTAGAGCTCACTAGCGAATGGTAAAGTTATACCTCCATTCACCTTCCCACACAGCCCCAGACTCAGTACGGAGACCTACATCAAGTGCCTGAAGCAGGTAGTGCCGCCCTGGATCAAGAAAGTGGCTGCTGGAAAAACTATATCTGGCAACAGGACTCTGCACCACGCCTCACAAGCAAGAGAATAGAGTCGTGGCTGTCTGACAATTTCTGCGCCTACATCAGTCCTGACATCTGGTCACCTAAATCACCAGACAACACCCCCTGGCTTATTATATGTGGTACACAGTTGAGCAAGAGACTCCTTGTAACACCAAAGATGAACTGAAGGCAAGAATTATAGCAGCATTCACGGACCTAAATATAGAGAACGTCCAAAAGTGTAGCAGGAGATTCCTAAGTCGTCTGGAGGCCGTGGTTGAAGCCAATGGCAATTTTATTGAATAAATTTACTCTTTAGGATTTCAAAATATTTTTATGTAATTTTGGTAAATATATCAGTTAAAATAACATGTCAGTGTTATTTTAATGTTTGTGTAAGTTAGAAGACAGTTTATTCACCGAGCCAGTACATATACATACATACACACATAATTAATAATATCATGGTAATAAAGATTTTAGAATTTTTTACTACCAATGGACTAGAGTATAGAAAAATTAGTCAATACACAATATATTATTCATATAAAATACAGTGTACATTTAAACACATTTTTTTTATCGGCAGCATAAAGATGCCGGCAATTTCTTCGAACGAATCTTCAAGAAATCATTATATATAATTAATAATATCAGTGTAATAAAGGTTTTAGAATGTTTACTACCAGTGGCCTAGCTTATAGAAAAGTTAGTCAATAGACAATATATTATTCTTAAGTCAGAAACCACGTTCCAGGAAAGAGATGGCAAATGTTCCATTTACCAAAACATAATGCCCCCCTCCTCAGTATGACTTCCTTCGTGATGAAATCCTACACGATAATAATTTGATAGATTAAAGAAGGAAGGGATCATATAATAATTTTCATAAATGAATTTTTAGAGCTCATATGCAAATGAAAATATACTGCCTAGAACGGAAGTATCTAAATTTTATAGTCAAGATAATCAAACATTAATAAGATAAGTTTTAATAGATTTAGTTACCGGTTCGAATTCTATATATATCCTTCGAGTTGGTGAATACAACTTAACGGTATATTTTTTATTAGTAGTAGTAAATTTAAAAAGCTCATGTGTAATTGATAACGTACTGGCTAGAATTGAAGGATCTATGATTCACGGCAAAGAGATTCAAATATCAATACGTTTTAATAGACTTAGCTGGTCAAATTCTATATGTCCTTAGAATTGTTGAATAGAACTTATGGGTGCATGAGGGAATCGCATCTGAAAATTTATACAGCATATTAGCATTAAATATTTTAAGAATTAGATACGATTCCCTAAATCATAATTTACATATATCCGGTCTATTACCAAATGGAGTATCGCCGGCAATTATGAACCATGATAGTTCATACGTTAAACTTCTGTCTCTAAGGTTATTCACAGAGGCCGCTAAAGAGGTGAATGATTGCATCTAGTGTTTGTGAAAAAATTCATGAGAGCTCTATAACTCCTTTTGTATTCGGTCATGCTCCCAATATATAAATTCGTCTAGCTATTAGATACAGAACCCATACATTTATAGACAAGGTTGTAGCGGCAACATGAGACTGCAAATGAAGAGGTGCCAGAGACCCTAAAATTACATAGTCTATTGGATGTTATGGTGTATTTGTGACTCCTACATTCGGTATGTTAACCAAACGGACGTGATACATAGTTTTCATATATAACTTTTATATGTAATTGTATTCATTTATTCATAAAAATTTATATGTATATTTATTTCGTTGTGTGGTTTAAATGCTTTGGAAGTTGTATTGATTGCCTAGATGTGTCCCTTCTATAATTTCTCTTATAACACACACACACACACCACACACACACACACACACACACACACACATATATATATATATATATATATATATATATATATATATATATTATATATATATATGTTATAAACAATAGAGATGGAAAATGGAATAAGCGAGAAATTTTAATTGTATGTATATCGTTATTCAGTTTTCTTTCAAGATTTCTTTCCAATAGAGATAAAGCCGGTTTCTAACCTACTTAACTGAGATTTCTACAACATCAAAAATATATTTTTGTATGTATGTATTATACACATGTGCAGGTTTGCATGTTTTGTTGTATGCATGTATTCCCATGCATATAGTTGCATATCTAGACGTCATCATATATACGTAAATGACAAGGGATTGGAAATTTTACAGATTTATAGAATTCAGGTGATGGCTTGAATCTGTAATCTTCGAATCACCTTCCTCTTTTCTGGTTTTCAGAAGCCTAGTTTCTCAAGAACCCCAATAATTACATGTATAAACTGGTACTTCTAATCTGGATAGAGTAGCTGTGGATTCCTCAATAGATAAGCGTGGATATTTTCTTAAAACATAAGTATGTATGTATGTAGTTATCGATATGTAAATACGCTATTTGGATAAAAAGAATTATTTTACATAGTGCAAAAATTATATGATAAAGTATAAAGTATGAAGGATACAGTTGATATATATATATGCCCATTATAAATACTTTTGCTAGCCTACTCAAATGACATACTGAGTGGTGCTGTTCGCGATACTAGAGAAGTGTAAGTGGCTCTCAGTGTTTGTAAGGATGGGTAAAAGTGTTCCACAAACAAATCATATTTAGACACGCTTTTCTAATACAAAACCTACATTATTTAATTACTTTTCAAAACACAAATATACCAGGGCGACGTCCATTGTGCAGACTTCAAAAATTTAATCCACCCCATAATCGTAAACGGCGTATCTCTAGGTGAAAATCAATGAAGATTCGGAAGCAATCACATAATAAAGTCTTTGAGATGCTAACATGTGAAATTGTTGATAGACAGACAGAATAATAGACAGAGAGATAGATAGATAGATAGATAGATAGATAGATAGATAGATAGATAGATAGATAGATAGATAGATAGATAGATAGATAGATAGATAGATAGATGGTTGGTTGGTTGGATGGACGGATAGACAAATAGATATATGCATACTTACAAATATAAATGCATACCAACATACATATAAAGATTATATTACACTCAGGCATGGTCAGTTTACATTTCAGTAGACACATGGGAGAAAAAGAGCACGTTTACATTTCATTTTATTTCTGCAGATTCTAAATTCTTGTTAATCTTCTTAGTAAATAAGTTATTTTTATGATTTGAATTATACCAATCATAAGCATATATATGTATATATATATATATATATATATATATATATAATATTTAATATATATATAGAAATATATATATTATATATATATACATATATATATAATATATATATAATATTTAATATATATATATTTAATATAATATATATATATATAATATTTATATATATATATATATATGTATATTTATTTATATATATATATATATGTATGTATGTATTAGCACATACATGTGCCTACATACAAGCATATATGAATATGTGTTTGATGTATATGTATGTTTGCGTGTATATAATGATAATAATAATGACGCAAAGAACTATTTCGTTTTATTGAACGAAGATGATTATATGTATTTATTTTAAATGTAGTTTACTTTCATACATCATAAGCTTATTTGCGATTCATAAATATATTTTTACTTACTCTTGAATATGAAACCATTATTGAATAAAATATGTGTTAATGCACATATATCTACAAAGTTAAATCTATGTTCTTTAAATTTTTCAGTTGGAAATAATACTAAAATATGAAGGAAAAATTATTGTGCATTTAATTTTTGCTTTTTATTTTATTAGGTTTAATATTGCATTGGTTAAAAGTAGTTTAATTTTCAAATACTTTTATAGTTGTAAATATGTCTGTGACTACACCGGAAAATAAAAGAGGAATGAAAGCTATTTGAATTTATCGAGACGAGTCGTAATTAATCTGAGAATGTGAACGGAGATTTCCTAACGAACTTAGATTCTTATTTGTAACACACAATACGATATATTTAAAATTGACGTGGAAGCTTTCTGAAAACCAAGACAAACTCATGGTACCATATGAGGCCAAGAGTAATATCAATAACCACACTTCGGTAATCTTTTATGTAACTATAAAAGTAGTGCCTTGTGCAAACGCCAGTAAACTTTGAGTAAGTGCCTTGATAATTTAAGAATACCAAGTTTGGAGAGAAAAGCAAAACTGTAAGTTCTTTAACAAATAACTTTGAATCAAATAAATCTGGAGCTCGGCAATTTTATTGGCGCGTCTATACAAGGATATTCTTGATTTATTTAAAATAGGCGCATTGACAATTTGTAATATAAGAGCTGTAATCTTGAGGCAATAGATAAACGCAGTCAACGTTTCTTGTAGTATCGATATTGGTAGCATATCAACACACGCCTCAAAAGAAAATTATATCTGCCTCCGGATTTATCTTCAGAAAGAGATGTCTTAAACAAAATAGCAAAGGAGACATTGGTATCTACAGTCATGTCAACAGACTGAAATACATAGAGATGGTATGTAATTGAATCGTGGAGACATCTTTAAAATAATAAATGATGATTGCAAATGATCAAGGCAACATAAAAGTGAAATTATTAATTGACAAATGTGAATTTCTGCTCGCGTGTAATTTTAGTGTATTTTCCCCGAAATATGTATAATCCATTTTCCTACTTGAAACAAAATAGAACAAAGGAAAAAAATATTCGCGCGCACACACACACACACACAAACACACACACACCAGTTTATACGTGTGCGAACATATATTTCTGAGGAAGTTTGATAATCTTTGAAATGCGTACATTCATACAGAGACATATGTGTTAAGACAGATCGTCATCGTGGCACTCCGTCGGTTACGACGACGAGGGTTCCAGTTTATCCGGTCAACGGAACAGCCTGCTGGTGAAATTAACGTCCAAGTGGCTGAGCACTCCACAGAGAAGTGTACACGTAACGTAGTTCTCGGAGAGATTCAGAGTGACAAGGAGTGTGACAAGGCTGGCCCTTTAAAGTACAAGTACAACAGAAACAGGAAGAGTAAGAGAAAGTTGTGGCGAAAGAGTACAGCAGCTTTCGCCACCACCTCTTGTCGGAGCCTCGTGGAGTTTTTAGGTGTTTTCGCTCAATAAACACTCACAACGACCGTTCTGGGAATCGAAAACGCGATCCTACGACCACGAGTCTGCTGTCCTAACCACTGGGCCATTGCAACTCCACGTTAAAACTGATATACACGCTACAAATATGCAATTCATTAACTACATTCAGCGGTGCTCTTGATATTAATTTGTATATACATTTGTATATACGCTTAATATGTATATACATAAATACACAAAATGTTTGTGTGCAGGTGTATTTGTGAGAGAAAGAGAGAGAGAGAGAGAGAGTGTGTGTGTGTGTGTGTGTGTGGTGTGTGTTCGTGCGTGCGCGCGTGCACACGCGCATCTATAAGTTGTCGAATGTAATGATTGATAGCATTATTATATCATTTTATATAATTAGATTTCCGTGAGTTGAGGAAAGTGTATAAAGCATCAAGATTCGAAGCAAATTATGCTCCTAACAGAACATTACAGAAACGGCTACTACTTTTATTCCTTGTTTACATATACCCATGTAGGCTGTCTATTCAAAACTCTGGGGATATGATATTATGATGCAACAAAGTAATTAAATATCGATAAACAAGTGTCATTTTATTTGGTTGCAGCATAGTTTACTTCAGGACTGAGGGGGGGGGGAGGGCTTACATTTTGGGGCTTTTTAAACTAAAGTCTTGTGTTTAATATAAATCTAATTTAAAAACAAAGAAAGAACAGTGAAGTAAATGTTGATATTAGGGAAGAACAATACATGTGCTTCTAAGATAATATGTTATATAAAGTAAAAAAAAACTTGAAGCTGATATATTTTACAAGTTGTCAGCAGCACGTGAAGGGTATGGGAATACAACCCTTGTATTAATTGTCATCGAATAATATGGAATTAAATTTCAGCGATGCATTAAAAGTAATTACAGAAATGGGTCGGACAAGTGTCTTTATCAGCTTTGTCAAGAATAGCACAGATAATGTAAACGAGAAAGCAAATACAGGAACCGTTGCAGACGAGAAAGGTAGATGATGATCTGTACTGTATAATTTCCCAGTAAAATCAGCAGGACGTGTATTCATTTGTGTGTTTCTTTTAGAATTTCTCTTCAAATTGTTCGTGTATTCTTTTCCCTCGTGTATCTCGAGTATTTGATCGATGATAGTAATTTAAATAATTATAAACGTAATCATTCCTTTCCTTGCTACGGAAACAAATATCGATTTAATAATATAATCAGCATTTTATACAATATATAATCCGATTCCGTATCTTTCAAATTAGAAAATAGCCAGATATCACAGCAGCTCTTTAATTTGATTATAGAAATAGATATAAAATGTGACAGCATAAAGACTAAAGGCAGTTAGATGTCTGCGTTTTGTTGCAACTTTTACTGAGGCCGCTATATTTTATCAATGATTTTATTGGTGCTTTTGTCCCTAAATTCCACCAAGAATTAATTTCAGTAGATCAGACATTGCTTCTACATCAGATGATGTTAATTTGAGATTTTTCTGGGCACTTGTAATTTTACTACTATCAATGGAAATTCACCAATATATAAAAAATATGAGGTACTCACCTCTTTAAAAGAAAATCATGCTTGCGATGTTGATTAAGTCACAACAGAACAGGGGTTTGCAGAAATGTTTAGTGTAACTTTTTCATGCGTATATTATATAGTTATTTAACTAGCGACTACGTTTGCATTTTCTTAACGTTATTTTTAAAATAAAGACTATGTTTTGCATTGGGTGGTAAATGGGGGTCCACATAGCCACCGGATGTTGATTAGGTGAGCATCATACTGGGCTAAAACGTCCAAGGAGTGACGCAAACCCCAAATCCGACTTTGATTTCCTCGTGGTACAACCTGAATCTAAACCAACAGGAGATGATCACTGCGGGTGTCTGACCCAGTATAACCAGACCGCTCCGAGTAGATGGGGCTCGATAGCTATGATCGGCCGCCTCTGTAGGATATAGACACGCCGATATATAATCTACGACCCGAAGACACATTTGTAATCGTCCTAGATAGCTGGGTCACAGTAGATAAACCCCGGGTGTAAAGGATGTGCCATATTCTGCGCAGACTGCACTTCACCTTAAAATCCCATCGCGCAGGCCTAAGGACATGTCCACGTCCACGAATACGACAACGATCACAGTACTCCAAGCCTTGTAACGATGGAAAGCGGTTGAAGATGTCACTGGATTCCGTATCTCCCAGCCTGGCGGTTCGGGACATTAGTCGACTAGTGTTGACCCGGAGACGACATCAGTCGTCAGCATCCTGAACGACCAAGCAGCTTTATCTAAGGAGAGCACTGCTTGCTCTGCATGGAGAGGGGCCAACAAAAGAAAGCTTGTCTCCTACACACCCAGTTGGCAAAACGCGGTCAAAGGGCGTCTTCTTAAGGCGGCTGAATACACACAATTACAAAAAGTAAAGACTCCACACAACCTTCAAATGTTGCCAAGGGTATGAAGATCACATGTCGGAACGACAGAACCATACATGACTTAGGTGACAGAGGTCACATAGAAATCTGATCTGTTCTCATTGCACATGAACTGTCCAGGCTAGATATTGATATCGCAGCCCCTAGCGAAGTCTGGCTCCCAAGGGAAGGCAGCTTGAAATAACATGGTGCCTAATATACCCTATATTGGTCAGGCAAACCGGAAATACACCGTTCAGGTGTTCGTTTCATGATAAGAAACTCTAAAGCTGGGATCCCAGCTAGCAGGTCATTCTGACCACATCATCCATATGTATCTCCCTCTGAAAAACAAGTAGTATTACACGATCTTCAGCGTTTACTCTCCGACCCTCCAGAAAGACGTAGCAGACAAGGACAGGTTCAACTCAGACCTGTGCAGACTCCTCCAGGGAATCCCCTTCCTGTCGATGATAATGACATAATCCCAGGAGATTTCAGCGCCATAGTAGGCTGAGATTCAGAAACCTTGAAAGGAGCCCTCGGCAATCAGGCGGTTGTGAATTGCAAACGACAACGAACGACTCGTGCTAGAGTTGTGTACCGAACATCAGCTCGTCATCACTATACTCTATTCCCACAAAGAAATAACCTGGATGCATCTCCAATCAAAATACTAGTTCGCAAACGAGGCCGGTCTGATGGCATGCAAGGTATCATTCTGCGCAGAATGTCATACTCACCTGGTCCGTTACAAACTCAAACCCAAACTTCAAGACCAAACCAACAAGAAAGACCAGACCGACCAACAACAAGAAAATCATGTACACTAGCGGTCTGAAGTTAAACGAAGTGAAACTAAACTTCCAGGCAGGATTACAATTATAGACAAGCCTTGATAAATCCAGTTGCCCCTCAGATCCATCACCAGAAATCCTATAACAACAACAGAAAGCCGCCATCGTACAGACCTCTCCTGAAATCATCGCATTTACGAAGAAAATAAACGAGGATCTCCGAACAACTTCATGATATTAACCACCGAAAGGCGTTAGCACGCCGGGCGAAATGCTGAGCGGCATTTCGTCTGCCGTTCAAATTCCACCGAGGTTGACTTTGCCTTTCATCCTTTCGGGGTCGATAAATTAAGGACCACTTACGCACTGAGGTCGATGTAACCGACTTAATCCGTTTGTCTGTCCTTGTTTGTCTCCTCTATGTTTAGCCCCTTGTCGGTAATAAAAAAACAGATATTGGCCACCTGCTAAGAGGTTGGTACCCATCTCAACCGCACAACAAGGGGGAATAGGAGGCCAGAAATTCTTTGGCAACGTTGTCTAACTCTTTCTCGAGGTATGGCGAGGAGATGAATCCTGCTGCTATACAAGTTTTCCAGTAACAACCCTTTCCGGTCAAAAATTGAACACAATCTCCAGCTTCACATAACATGAACCTAAGGCCCTGTTCAATGACTTGGTGATGGATTTTCGGCGTGTTGACGCTGCCAGAATGTCTCCGTGTCCTTTTTGCTAGCAACGGCTTCGTTTTATCAGCTACAAGTAGTTTGTGGCTGGGTGATAGCAGATTGCTCAAAGCTGCTGCCCTCAAGTTTCCTCTACGGTTATTCAATCCACGTTTTACACTCTTTACGGTATCCACGGGACATTGATCAGCATTCATGATGTCACCATTTTGATACCTGACATGAATTATCATGATACAGGTAATGCTTTTCCAATATTCCCGCAGCTTTCAGTTCTCCATGTCAGTCGCCTTTTTTCTCAACTACAACTGTAATCTTTAGCTTCTCCAATACATCGAGTTTTCTTTTTAAAGTAGACAAAACACTAAAATATAGCCCGAACGCCCAGTATATACATATATATATATATATATATATATTATATATATATATATATATATATATATAATATATATGTACAGACAAACACACTCACACATACATATACCTGCACATGCATACGTATATAAATTTACATATATACATATATATATGCATATATATATATATATGTATATGTATATATATATGTATATATATATATATATATATGTATATGTATATATATATATATTATATATATATATATATATATATATATATATATATATATATATATATATATATATATATACATATATGCACTAGTTGTTGCTGTTTTATATAGTCTCGTATTTCGAGCATTTAACAACGCTTGAATATTTTATAGTTCTATGCAAATTTATGCTACTACTATGATTTGCTGCATTTCCCATGTTTCATAAGAAAGTCTAGAGATAAACAAGTGATTAATCCTATTTAATTTACGAGAGTTGACATTTGTCTCATTATGCAAATGAAATCATTCTGTATTTGCTTTGAGCAACCCCAAAGGAGAATTCGAACACATCATATGAAGATAATGAAACATTCATAGGTAATAAACAAATCAATAGTCTAAACACATGAGACATAAATCACACGACATTACCTACGTATTTGAAGTGAATTGATGTAAATGAACTATCAACACATATTTCATTACATCGACTGTATGATAAAGCTGTATAAGTATTATATGAATATTGTGAAAATACCCTGAAACAGATACATTAATACAGCCAGTACACTCATTCTCCCCTTTGTCTCTTGAGGTTAAACATCTTGTAATGAAAATACAAAGAAATACAAGAACGTTTTAATTACGATAATGAGGAACTGGAACTGAAGTAGAAAGCATGAAGGAGGGTTAGAAGAGACTTATGCGCAAAGACGAGTTTGGCAATAAAAAGTGTAATGGAATCTAAATTTACATAATCATATTTCCATATGCGAATAGAAATTAGATACACCTTTATACACATAGACATATATAAGAATATATTTACATGTTTGTGCGCGTAAACCTCTGCATACATATATATATATGTATATATATAATATATATATATATATATATATAATATATATATATATATATATATGAATATATATATATGTATATACATATATATATACAAATATATACATATATATATATATATATACATATATATATATATATACATATATATACATAAATATATATATATTATATAATATATATATTATATATAATATATATATATATATTATATATAATATATATATATATATATATATATATATATATATATATATATGTATGTATATATATATATATATATATATATATATATATATATAATATATATATATATATAATATATATATATATATATATATATAATGTAGGATAACATTTTTCGAAAACATTCTATCAATGGCCAGCATATTAAAAAAAACTTTATATATATATATACATTTACATATGCACACATGAATATATGGGGAGAGGGATAGGAAGAGAGAAAGAGAGATGGAAAGCGAGGGAAGGATAGAGTGAGGGTTCTGCCTTCAGAATTAAATATATCCATGAAGCAGTTCTGTAAACTGATATCTGCGAAAATAACGTAATTGCTTTCAACAACACACACAGAATGTGATAAGGTAAATTGGCTGGTCATTAATAACAGTTATTTCCAATAAGCACTTTCAACAAGAGAGAACTTATATAAATTAGACTGTAATTTGTGTTCATGCGTGCGTGCGTATCTGCGTATGTGTTCGTGTGTATTTGTACACACAAGTTTGTGTATCTGATATTTATGTGTATATCATGGATCAATTAGAGACATTAATAAGGTGAATGAAAAACACCCTGTTATCACATGTCATGGAATAACATAGCCTGTGATTTTATCGTTACTTAGTAATGAACAGTAATACATAAATACTTAATACTGTATACTTCGTACACTTACTTCCAAATCGATGTTTGTTATTTGTCTTTTGTTGCATTTTTGTTGTTAGTCACAGAAGAGACTACAAAAACTTGATAAATATATCTACGTGGGCGTGATTAATAGAGATAATCCCGGCTTTTAGAGATTTGCTTTTAGTCATTGGAGTAAAGAGCAGGAATAAAACAATTAGTCTCCTCCAAATAGAACGGTTCATATGAGTTTCTGGCAAGTGAGACACAAAGCTAAATATTATTTTTAGCGCTCCACCCACTCTGACAATCCATCGTTTTTATTCTGATTAAGTATTTTGATTATACATATTTTATGAGGTACGTAATAATCATTTGGCTTCCAGGATTACAGATAGAAATGGTGAGGTAGGGAATGCAAAATGCTGATTACTGAAAAACCTGCTACTCATTTGGGTAAATGTTACAACTTTAGATTATTTTCGTATACAGTATTGTGAGTCTTCAAATCTAATGCTACAGAATAAATTGTGAAACCTCAACATGTGTGCATTTTAGAAGAGCATATGGCAAAGACAGTTTTATACATAGTATCCTTAAATCCTCGAAGCACTAAATGAGAGGACAATAAACATGATACTAGCTCGAATATGTCTGAGAGATATTTGAACTCGTAAAAATGCTTTTGACTGCAGATTATCATGGAGACATATTGATGAAGACACAGTTCGTTAAAAACACAATTGTCAGTTGAGAGCGGTACCCTGTTGGTTTGGTTGACACGTCATTTTCGAAGTAATTATTCTCTCGTCAGCACCTGATACGAAAGAGAGTCAATTCTAAACTGCGTAAGGGAAACGAAACAAAATTGTAGACTGGTGGCGTATTTCTTTTGGCAGGCTATTGTAAATTCATCAGCATATGCATTAAGTAGTAACTGAGAGAAAAATAAACTTTCTATAAAGTGAGAAGTATTTTCCCTGGTCTAAATATATCTCAAACACTCTTGAAGCGGTATCATGTTTTTAGTACCTGCATTTAGAATACGATTGCTTTACAGTGCGGTTTATGACACTGTATTTTCCAAATGGCAGGGGTGACCATGATACTTATGTGTTTATTCTAAGATTAGACTATTTTGTAAAATATGTTATTGAATTACTTGGGCATAAAGTTAAACTTATGTGTGTATGTGTCTATATGTGTGTTTACGCATGTATGCGTATGTGCGTAGGTGCCTGCTTATATATGTGTATCGTTTTATTCTACATGAAATTTTACAGCATTAAAAAAGCAAATGTAAAAAAATGCATATATGAAGTTAAGTATATTAATTTATATTATTGAAATTATAACAATTAATTATTCTGTCCTAAGAATTCGTGCCGTCTAGTGGTGTGCTTTCAGATATATTGTCAATAACCTGTGTTTCTCTCCCGAGACAGTTCTTGGAATGAAGGTCTTTAGGCGTTTCAGTGTGCATGAAAATGTTAAATATAATTTCTACACATCGATAAGAATACCTAAAAGAATTAATAATGTGAGTAGATAATTCTAACAGTTTTACATATTTGAGAAATTTCTTGTGAGAAATATGTGATTTATATTTAATTCATCGTATTAATTCCGTTCAACACGATACGGTTGAAGAGGAAGTAAATATCAGTGACGGCGCAACAGCATGGCTTCAGCCCAATGACTAAAGAGGTATAGTAAACTAATAGAATTAGCGCACCATTTATAAGTTTCTCCTCCATAACACAGTTTTCTATCTCTCCTTCCACGCTCAAGACACTCAAGATTCTTTGGCAGCATGTACTAACCGTTATTGCTTTCCTTATGTCATTCAAACATGTCAAGCCTTGAATAAATTATGCAATTGGCCAAAGAAGCTATATCACGTATAAGATCACAATCCAGCATTGGATTTCATGAGATGTAAAAAATATTTGTGTGTGTGAGAACGGGGCCACACAAATGGGTGTTTGTGAGAGGAATAGATACAGTGGCCTAGAGAATTAGAATGATATGTGTATAAATTACCTTTTGTGTTTCAGTTTTATACCGTGGCCGCGCTGGGGAATCACCTTGATGGTTATTCTAGTCGAACAAATCAACCCCAAGGCTTTTTCAACCTAATACCTAACTTATGGATCTCTTCTGCTTTGGGTGAATATGTACTGCACTTGAACCAACTAAATGCATATAAATGTCAAAGGACATTAGGACACTTGTCGGGCAGAGACACGTGTTGGATTGAAATTTGATGTAAATTTAATGAGAATTCAGTAATAAACCAATTTCTTCTTTATGATGTGTTATTATTCTCTGCGTGTTGTATGAGATTCAGTGAAACGAACTCAGGATTTACATGTCGAGTAATGTACCGCCTAATTGCTTATCTTAAACGATTTTGTATTCTTCTTATCTTTCGATACGGTTAGCCAGATCTGGATTGTATCGGACGGCTAATAAATTACAGACACTTCCTTCAAATCCCTATTATTTTATGTTATATATGAGCACGTGCCTGTGTATGTGTGCATGTAGATAAATAGATAGATACATACACACAAACACACACACACACACACACACACACACACATATATATATATATATATATATATATATATACATACATATGTACTTACAACGCGTGTACATACACCCACATACGACATGCCAGCCAATCATCAATGTCAGTAGGGCATTGATCGTCCCGTGCCGATAGAAATATTGCCATGGCACTATGAAGTGTGACAGAACCAGAACTTACGTGCCTTCGAAGGAAACATCTGAACGAAACATTTGCAAATAAGAATCGGACGTGAATATTTGGTTATCGAACTAACAAGATTAGGAAACCAAGTATATTTACACTATTAGA
>NC_043003.1:111998787-112011287 GCF_006345805.1 Octopus sinensis
AGCAGTGCATGCCATCAAAGTGACACTGGGGTAAACTATACGAAGCCCAATATACCCATCATGACTACCCGTCTGATAAGGGTACACAAGGCACATGCATCACAACCATATGTGCGCGACATGGTGATCTCAAATCAAGATAAACAGCACATGACTTTGCAGGTGGGGCCCAGTTAGAATTTTCTTCAGGTAGAGTAGCCCATCCCGCTCAAAAGGTCCCTGAATAAGGGTTGTTTAAGGATGTTAAAAGAACCACCCATGTTTCCAGAGGTGAATTATTCAAACCCCAAAGAATCCCTCTCAACTCATGGCTATCATGCTCCCCCACTACTTCTGCTCGTGATCAGAGATGCACATATCGTCAGCCACTAAGGGACATGCTCAACTGGTTAAGGTCAAACAACTGACAAGCAAATCTGTGGTATTGAGCAGAATATTTGCTGTAGCCCATCTTTTATACCAAGACAAAACAATGTACATGATAACACTTTATTATTATTATTTTTTTTTTTCTTCTTTCAAATTTTCTTCCATTTCTTGCCGAGTGTCTTCCCGACTCCTAGGGCAAAGAAACTCATAGTGTATATTGGTAGGCCATTAAACCAAACTCAGTAGTTCGTTAATTTTTTTTTTTTTTTTTAAATTAAATTAAAATACATGAGCAGCAGCAGTTCTCACATCGACAATGCTCTTCTCAATACGTGTGATGTACCAGTTAAGACAATCTTTTGCACTTCTTGCAGGGATGGTAAGCCAGGGATCATTCTCATATAATTTTCGGTTCCCTTCTTGATCAGTCCTAGTGCTCCTACGATCACTGGTATTGTAACCGCCTTGAGATGCCACATTTTCTCAATTTCAATGAGAATATTTTCTGAGCTTGTCAAACTCTTTCGCTGAGATATTATGATCACAGGGGATGCTCATGTCGATCAATAAGCAAACTTTATTGTTTTGGTCTTTCACAACAATATCTGGTTTATTGGCCTTGATGGTTCGGTCTGTATGTACTGGAAAGTCCCACAGAATGGTTACATTTTCTCCTTCAGTTATAGCCTCAGGGTGGTGATTATACCACTTGTCGGCAGTTTTGATATTGTAATGCCGACTTATTAGCCAGTGGAGATATTGGCCAACTCTGTCATGTCTTAATTTATACTCCACTGGTGCTAAGACTTTACATCCAGAGATTAGGTGGTCCACTGTTTCAATCATGTCGTTGCAGAATCGGCATTTTGGGTCTGCTCCATTTTTCATCACATTGGCCTGGTAGTTCCGGGTTGAGAGGCTTTGGTCTTGAGCAGCCAGGATGAAACCTTCGCTCTCTGCTTTTAGCCCTGAGCTCCGCAGCCACTGATGGGTTTGCTTCTGGTCAACATCAGCTTGTTTGCTGCGGGTCACATATTTGCCGTGCAGAGGTTTCTCCTCCCACCTATCAGCCAATTGCTCGTGCGCTTTTTCATTGCCATCATTTTCACCTTCTTTGCAACAATAGTTGCCGTACTTTCCTCGGGTTGTTCAGTTTGGGTATCCTGCACGAGATCAATAGCAAATTTTTTGCTTTCCTTGATGATAGAATGAAGCTTCTTTCGTCTCTCGTGATTTTCCACGAGCTTTAGCATCCAGTCATTCGATATTTCGAGATATTTGGCCAGTCCAATTGTGGTTGTTTTGTAAGCTAGTTCAAATTGGATCAGGCCTCGACCTCCTTGGGGGTCTGGGAAGGTAAAGGCAATCTACGTCTGCCTTTGGGTGGTGCATCCTATTACAACTCAGCAGCTTGCGTATTTTTCTATCTATATTCTTTACTTCACTCATATTCCAGTTCAACACATTGTAGCTATAAGTAACAACTGGAACTGCTAGGGAATTTATAGCTGACACATTGTTACGTGCATTTAGTTCAGATTTCAGGACTGCACGAACTCTCCTATAACATTCCTTCCTGATTTTCTCTTTCAAGCTTGCATGCTGAATACCAGAGCCTTCATTTATCCCTAAATATTTGTATGTTTGTTCTTGCTCAAGCTCTCTTATGACTGTGTCAACATCTAACACGACTGAATTTGTGGTCTTCACTTTCCCTTTCTGGAAAGTGGCCTTGGCACACTTCTCAAGTCCAAACTCCATCCTGATGTCATCGCTGAATGCTTTCAAGGTGCGCAATAGGCCTTTAAGTTCATTATTGTCTTTACCATAAAGTTTTAAGTCATCCATATAAAATTATTATTATTATTATTATTATTATTATATTATTATTATTATTATTATTATTATTATTATTATTATTATTACTGTTATCATTATTATTAATAATAATGATAATACCATTTAACAATAATAATGATACCACCTAACAATTAAGAAGAAGAAGGAGGAGGGGGGAAGAAGAAGAAGAAGAAGAAGAAGAAGAAGAAGAAGAAGAAGAAGAAGAAGAAGAAGAAGAAGAAGAAGAAGAAGAAGAAGAAGAAGAAGAAGAAGAAGAAGAAGAAGAAGAAACAAAAGCTATAAAACAAATGAAATCCAAAATAAAACTAGAACGACAACGGACCATGTTAAAACGATGGCCAGAAAATATCATTCATGCCAAATACTGGACTAAACTAAATGCAAAAGAAATAGACAAAGAAAAATTCCAGCAATGGTTGAGAAGCTCAGGACTCAGAGCAGAGACAGAGGGATTTTTAATTGCAGCACAAGACCAAAACCTCCCCACCTGAAATTACCAAAAACATACAATGAAAAGAAACATAACCAGTAACTGCAGAATATGTGGAGATGGAGAAGAAACAATAAATCATATTATCTCTAGCTGCCCAGTCCTGGCTAAGAAGGAATATATTCACAGGCACGACAGAGTAGGGACCTACATACACTGAAAGCTATGCCAACACTATGGAATAACAACAGAAAAATGATGGTATAGGCACACACCAGAAAAGGTCACAGAAAACGAGAAAGCAACCATACTCTGGGATATGCCAATACACAGAGATAGAGAAATTAAGGCCAAACAGGCTAGATATAGTTGTCAGAGATCATGAGGGGAAAAATACATTCTAATAGATATATCGATACCAGCAGATGACAACGTGTCTCTAAAAGAAATAGAGAAACTTTCAAAATACAAAGACCTGGAAATAGAGGTAACTCGAATGTGGAATTTAAAAACAGAAACAATCCCTATCATGCTAGGCGCATTAGGTATGAAAAAAATTATTAAACAAATATATAACAAAAACACCAGGATTTAGAAACACATATAACATACAGAAAAAAATTGCACTATGGGCACTGCACACATCCTACACAAAACCCTTTCAATACAGTAACCATCAGAGCATCACAACAAATTACAGCACATACCCAAGGCACACAGAGCTGCGCTCGGTAGTGAATTGAAACCACGCTATAACAATAAAACTACTGAATAATAATAATAATAATAATAATAATAATAATAATAATAATAATAATAATAATAATAATAAACGTGTCTCTAAAAGAAATGGAGAAACTCTCAAAATACAAAGACCTGGAAATAGAGGTAACTAGAATGTGGAATCTGAAAACAGAAACGATTCCTATCATAGTAGGTGCATTAGGCATGATAAAAAAATGTTCAGACAAATACATAACAAAAACACCAGGACTTACAAACACATATAACATACAGAAAATTGCACTACTAGGCACTGCACACATCCTACGCAGAACACTTTCCATACAATAACCATCAGAGCATCACAACAAATCACGGCACATACCCAAGGCACACAGAGCTGCGCTCGGTAGTGAAGTGAAAGCACGCAAAAAAATAAAACTACTGAATAATAATAATAATAATGATAATAATAATAATAATAATAATAATAATGATAATAATAATAATAATATAATAATAATAATAATAATAATAATAATAATAATAATAAATGACATAAAAGAATGAATGACACCTCGATATTATATAGAGCAATTCATCTATAATATGATGTGGGACGATTAGTTGGCATAATAAAAGTCCGAGTTTCGGATGTCGAGCCGGCATCTCGTCAGTTATTAAGACAAACAAAAATGCTATGAAAATGACCGTTAAATAAATGGAAATAACTATGAAGATGACCATTATTAAGACAAAGAAAAGAGCAATTAGAATTACTATTAAAGAAAGAGAAATTACTCGAATAGGGAGAGAGTAAAAAACTCGAAGAGGGTAAAACCACGCTCATAGAATCCACGTATGCGCGCATGTACATACATGCACATGCGCGCACACCCACCCACGTACATGTGCATATATGCATATGCTCACTCACACTCGCGTGAAGTACATACATGCATTTACAAATATGCAAGGTGAAAGGAAAGATATATATATATATATATATATATTATATATATATATATAATATATATATATATATATATATATATATATAATATATATATAATATATATATATATATATATATATATATATGTATGTATGTATGTATGGATGTATATAAAACAATAAAATATATAAAATATATATATACATATGTATAAATATACAAATATATATGTAAGAAATGAAATTGCTGTACGTGGGCACAATATAAAAAGCAGGTTCTCTGATCTTGGGGGCGCGAAAGACCTA
Organism: Octopus sinensis; assembly: GCF_006345805.1. NCBI lineage: Eukaryota > Metazoa > Mollusca > Cephalopoda > Octopoda > Octopodidae > Octopus > Octopus sinensis. The sequence goes on from NC_043003.1 coordinate 112,003,430, forward strand.
ACAGGTATTTAACCATAATTGGACATGATTCAAATAGTTCAGTTCTTAAATTTGGACATGTGACGGGGTCTAAACTGCTTTTCCAGATGAGCCACCCTTCCATATCACAAAGACCGCACTTTTAACTGTCATTCGTGTAAGTGTTACACTTGGCTAAGATCTTGCAACGGATGTTATAATTGACACCTTTTTTTTCTTTTAAGGACCATATATAACTGGATAATCTTGTTGTTTTTCTTTTTACCCAGTGTCTGAAGCTCAAGGTGTGATTGTTGAACCTGGCTTTGAAATTCCCCGCTGTGAGACCCACATATTTCTGTGACGAAACTATGTCCTTGGTGGTCGTAGAGTCTACGGTGGCTTCATAAATGATGGTCTCAGACATGGAAGCTCCATTTAGCGGGCATACTTTTTATCCCTGCACGAGCAGAACAGCTGGTTTCATTTTGTTGTTTTCGTGTGTTTCAATTATATTTTTAAAATTAGTAGTTAAGCTAAAACTATTTTTTTAGATTGTGCCTATTGAAGAGCTTTCTATAATTATGATTGACTGGAAAATGCCTATCTATAACTGATAAAAAATATTTACCTATGTTAAAGGTCAATTCTGGGGAGTAAGGGGAATGTGAACCAGATAGTTCCTATGTTTCCTTTTCTTTATTACTGGACTAATGACAGGTGTATAGGTTATTTCCTCGCTAAATCCCCTATCCTTTAGAGCTTTATTATATACTGGCCAACACTATTAAAATGTTTCTATCGGAGGAGAGGCTAGAAATTATTTTGCTAATATTTAAACTAAATTCTTAGACATTATGGGGGGATGGTAGGAACCTACATGAATATAACCAAGTCTATCGTTGGGCTTCCTGTAAGGTTTGTAGATATTCTTATTTATATTTACGGATACATCTAGGAAATTGACAAACGTCAGATTGGTATCTGTTGTAATGCTAAGACCCATGTTTTCATCATTTACTCTTTACTCTTTTACTCTTTTACTTGTTTCAGTCATTTGACTGCGGCCATGCTAGAGCACCGCCTTTAGTCGAGCAAATCCACCCCGGGACTTATACTTTGGAAGCCTAGTACTTATTCTATCGGTCTCTTTTGCCGAACCGCTAAGTGACGGGGACGGAAACACACCAGCATCAGTTGTCAAGCAATGCTAGAGGGACAAACACAGGCACACAAACATAGACACATGCATATATACATATATACGACAGGATTCTTTCAGTTTCCATCTGCCAAATCCACTCACAAGGCATTGGTCGCCTCGGAGCTATAGCAGAAGACACTTGCCCAAGATGCCACGCAGTGGGACTGAACCTGGAACCATGTGGTTGGTTAGCAAGCTACTTACCACACAGCCACTCCTACGCCTGGATAATTTTCTTTCTTAAACTGATCTTGTGCTGTTCCATTGGTATTTGTGGTTACATCTAGAGCATCATCTTTGTAAATGGCGAAATGTACACCAGGAAAAGTCTTACCCAACGTATCAAATAGGAATAGTCCAATGAAATCGCATATGCCTGCTCCATCATATGACCCCATGGTCGCATCGAAATCACCCTCTGTATCGGTAGTCTTGACCCTCTCTGCGTTCTCACTGAAGAGTAAAGTCTTTTTAGCATGGAAGATTGTGTCCTTATCTTGTGTACTAATTTCTATAAATTTTCTTGCGAAGGTGAGGGCTTTATCTAGCAGTCCTGAGAGATAGAGGTATAGAAATCTACAATATCGATTTGTGTAAATCTTTATTCTTATTCTTAATGGCTTTAAACCAGTCAACGACTTCTATACTATTCGACCATTGTACTAGCCTAGTAGCATTTCAGACTTTCGCATCGATTTTTCCTAAACTTTTACTAACAATACCAAATTCTGATTTAGGTGGGTTAATAAGCCTACGTTTTGGATTAGATAGGAAGTACTTTTCATGGTCTTTAATAGTTATAAAGGCCTATTTTTTTTTTAGAAGGACTACAATTTTTTAATCTGATTTAAGCCTAGCAGTGATGATGATCGTTTCTTTATAAATTACTTTATAAATTTGTGGCCTAGCTTTAGTGTAATTATTAATAATGTTATTATGTAGGAGTTGTGACTATGTTCTGTTGCCTACGAGCTCTAAGTTCTTGGTTTCATCAGAAAAAATGATGCCGTTTTGGGGAAACTCTCTATGTATTTGATATCTTTATCCGTTTCTGTTAGAAAGTGTTAAAAGTCTTACTCGAAATCTTTCAAGCCGTTGATTTTTGGATTGCGATCTTTGTGATATGGAAAGACGGCTCATCTAGAAATGCAGCTTAGACCTCGCTACATGTCTAAATTCAAGAATTGAACTTTTTGAATCATGTCCATATATGGCTAAATATTTGTTACGTTTTTGGTCCCCTTCCCCAATATCACAGCTAGAAACTACTTTTTATATTATCTACATACAAGCATTTCATTTCTTACATATATATTTTATATTTATATATATATATATTATATATATATATTATATATATATATATATATATATATATATATATTATATATATTATATATATATATATATATAGCAGCATCGCAGAATGAATCTTTTTCGTCTAACTTCTTCATTATGCTGTTACATGCTCTGCTTTTTATACAATTCGAATTGCACGTCTAACCGAATATTTCCAAATGTTTTAAGGTCTATCAAAAATTCTATATGTTTTTGTGAATGTTCGTGGCTTAGCATGGCCATATATAGATTATTTAAATCATCGTAAACTTTATCACTCCAAGTAGCTTTTTTTCTAAACTAAATAAGAAGCATGGCTAACAGAATAATGTATTCAGCTTAGTACTTGCAGTTAACCATATGTTCCCTTCATATGGATTAGTCTGAAATTGTTGAATATATTTCTTGTTGGAACACCGCAGCTTAGGTAATTTAAGCGTTAGTCTGCCATCATTTATAATTGATTGTTTCCGTTCAAAGTCAATTTTTTAAAAACTATTTTTCAAGTACTTTTCTATAACGCATATTTCAGTCATTTGGACTAATATTTCGAAAGTTGAAAAGATTTTATAAAAGAAATAGGCGCATGTGTGTGAATATGTGTGTGTGTGTATGTGTGTGTATGTGTGTGTGTGTGTGTGTGTGTGTGTGTGTGTGTGTGTGTGTGTGTGTGTGTGCGTGTGAATTGAATGTCAATTTGAATAAAGCGAAAAATAATCTTAATAAAGCAACGAAGCAACGAAAGATTACGGTCAAAATGAAGAAACTTCAACAGATAATCAAACAAAAAAAAACCGCCCTGCAATGTAACAATAGACATTGAATATCAAAGTGAAAATAAATAAATTTGTTCTGTTGGCAACACTTTGGTCCTGAATAGCAGAACCGATCTAGCTGGCAAAGAATTTTGAAAGGGCTTTTATTTTTAGACCGCGGTCAAACGATCAAATCCATTCAATCATGTGGTCAGTCTTTAGCGACACCAATTACAAAGAACGTAGAGAGTAGCAAATTACTTAATTAAATTTACTTTTTCATTTATATAAAAAATAAATGCCCATGCACTGTTTGACTGATATATATATATTTGTGTGTGTGTGTGTGTGTGTGTGTATGTATGTATGTATGTATGTATGTATGTATGTATGTATGTATGTATGTATGTATGTATATTTGTATGTACGCATTTATGTATATACGTAAACACACATACAACGGTTTGCACAAAGTATCCATCTACAAAATCCACTCACAAAGCATTGGTCAGCTCGGAGCTATATAGCACAAGCTATTTTCCAAAGTTTGTCCGCGCCCATTCGTTCCTCCATCTCTACCTGCAAAAGAACACTTATAATCCTACTGGCATTGTCATTATTGTTATTATTATCACTAACATTCATATGGTCGCTCTCTCCTCCACTGACTCCAAAAACACCTAACAACAGACACACACCAAGGATCATTCATATATGACCTCCACCTTAAAATCCTTTAATGCATGCTCCTCCACTATCTTCTTCGACACTATCCTCACCCCTGCTTTCTCGCTACTATACACTGCCATGATACATTCATCTATTTTACCTACACGACTGTCTTCCTACCTAACTCTCGATATACCAAGCTGAAAGTTTGTCCTCGGGGAAAACAAGATATTTCGTCGGACTCAGAGTTAGAAATTGTGACTCCAATATTAGATTATTGTTAGAGGCTGCGTGTTGTGTTCTCGAGCAAGACACTTTATTTCACGTTGCTCCAGTTCACTCAGCTGTAGAAATGAGTTGCGACGTCACAGGTGCCAAGCTGTATCGACCTTTGTCTTTCCCTTGAATAACACTGGTGGCGTGGAGAGGGGAGGCCAGTATGCATGGGCGACTGCTAGCCTTCCATAAACAACCTTGCCCGGACTTGTGTCTAGGAGGGTAACTTTCTAGGTGCAATCCCATGGTCATTCATGACCGAAGGGGGTCTTTACCCTTTATTGTTTAGTGTGTTTCTGTGTGTGCATGTGTGTGTTTGCGTGCACGCGTGTACGTGTAAAATTAATATCACTCCGAAATTAAATATAACCTTATCTAAGTTATAATACTTATAGGGAAACGAACCAAATTGGAATAAAATTTAAACATTGATCTGTTGAGCAAAGTTGGTGAAGTAAATAAAGCATTATATAAAATGGTTCAATGAAGAAACATACATTAATTTCAAGGTCACAGTACATGATATATAATCTATTTACTGAGAAATTAATAATTAAATTAAAATTGTAATTAAGGGCAACCTAAACTGATAAATGAAATAGAAAAGTTTCTTTCTTTGGAATGATTAATTGCAGTTAACTGTATAACACAAAGATGAATATACACATGGGGACAACTTCGGTGCGTACGATCTTTTATATTTTACCTTTATATTTACATAATTGGAGATACAAATGCAATAAGAGTTCGAAATAATGATATCACCTAATCAAATGCGTTATAATTAATCACAAGAAAAAGATGACAGTAAATGATTGGAAATTTGTTTCAAGGGATAGTTATATGACGATAATCTCGAATAGATTTTGGGATTATGAATTTCTGAAAATGTTAAATTTAATCACGTGATAAAGATTGTATAATAAAATGAAGGAAGTAAAATAAGCTAACTCTTTATTTTAAATGATTGAATTAATGAATGATTAAATGGTAGAGCAGTCATTGGTTCTAAATTTATCAGCTTTGTGGGAGATAAAATGCGTGTTTATGTTTATTTTTGTATATATAAAGATGAGTATGTCTTCCCTTAGGATTAGACAACAAACTATGAAACGATTGTTTCCGTTTCTTTTCTCCGTAAATATATAGGACGAAACGTTTACCATTCGCAATGCTATTTAATGTGCTGTAGGGCATTGTAATGTTTACTTTCGTTATTCAGATTCATTATGTGGACATAGGATGGCATTGGAAAGGATTATTAATAAACTCAAATGAATCAGCATGAGGTTATTTAATAACAAGATACTCAATGATATTAGTGTTAAGAATAACATCAAGAAGACCACTAAGCTACGACAATAGCTGTAATGATTTCATCCGTTGAATAAATTTTAATTGAAGATAGAAATAAAAATGCAGATATCATAATGGATATCACAAAAACCACTGTTCGTTAAGTAGTTCACCTTAGAAAAAAAAATCTAGCGCAATGGGTTAGAATATATGCACTAAGTAGCTTTATACCTTATCGATGTACTCAATAATGAAGTCCCTGCAATGCACTTTGGCTTGTAAAGTGATGACGTATTAGCTAAAAGGAGAATCGCTTGGGATGACACTTTTTAAAGTTCAGGATTCACGTTTAATTACTTGCGACATTAAAATAAAATATCGCCATTAATTTAACAATGTTCTGATATTACACTAGGCTGAACAACATAATTTTATAACCTGTTCAGCAAAGCCAAACAAAATTTCTGATATTTAGACCAGATTTTAAATATCATCAGAATATATCTTGTGTTACGTCCAGAAGGTAAATATTTCAGATAACAAATATCTAGTTGTAATCAGGCATTAATATCTATTGGACTCAAAGATAAAATTTCACACTCATATGACTGAAGACATTCTCATAGGCGCTTTAGTTGTATACTATAGAAAGCAACTTTCATATAGTTTTAATTCTAATATAGAAAAGGAATTCTTTATAGACTAGCAATTACTTATTAAACATATATAGTGAACTCAGGATAAAACACAACACCTTCACCATGAAAACTATTCAGTATATACATGAAAAAGAATCCAATACGCATAAAATAATCCAAGATAAAAAAAATATCGCATAAAACCAAATAATAATTCACAGTTCTGGCAAAAACTTCCTCGTCGAAACAAAATTCTGGAAGAAAACCGAAACTTTCAAATAGGGACGTTAGGACTTTTATGCGAATTCGTAGACATGATCACAAAAGTACAACTCCCCAAATTACTGCAGACCTTAATGACCACGTCGAGAACCCAGTATCCACAAAAACTGTTCGCCGGGAGCTGCACAAACCGGACTTCACAAAAGGGCTGCAATCAGAAATCCACTACTTTCAAAAAAGAACATTGCAACGCGTTTAGAGTGGAATACAAATCTATAGAATTGGTCCTTGGAGCAGTAGAAGAATGTTATTTTCTCGGACGTGTCATCCTTTACATTCTTTCGAATCACCGACCGAGTATACGTGTGAAGATAGCCAAAAGAAGCATTTGACCCATACTGCTTTCTTCCGAGTGTCACACATCGAGCATGATATGTGATGATCTGGGAGCGGGGCTATATAATGGAAATCCGCCGGCCTAATGCTTTCCTTTCTTAGTAGAAATAATAGTCAAGACTATTTAAGCATTTTATATGATCAAATTGATCCTATGGTTACGGAACGGTTGCCGGAGAGAAACGCAATCTTTCCGGGTGATAAGGCACCAATCCACACAGCTAAAGTTGTTACTGAACGGCACGAGGAACATTCTAGGGAAGTTGAACATCCTATCTGGTCACCACTGTCCTCAGATCTGAAAATGATAGAACATTTATGGTGCATCTTAGAAAAACCAAGCAGAGGGCCTCCACCATCACCACACAAGAACTGGAGACTCTTTTAGCTGAAGAATGGACAAAAATTATTTTGGAAAAAATTCAAACATTGTATGAGTCCATAGTTCGCAGAATTCAAGCTGTAATTATTGGCAAAGGCGGTCCTACTCCATATTGAAATTTGTTTGGAATTTTAAGACGTTTCTATTATTTTGCCCATCCCCTGTATATATATAGATATATATATATATATATATATATATAACGACCTCGAACCCACAAGTGCAAACAAGAGAGACAGAGAAAGGCAGAAACAAGGAAAATGCCACTTATATTTGAACACTATACAAATATTCTTTTAAAAAAACTTTCATTTTAATTTTTCTAAATTTAATTATTTAATCGTTACAGTTAAAAAGGTCTCAAATGACTGAAACCGGTACTGAAATGTTCTTTATAAAATTATTTTAGCATTTTCTCTCTTGACTTGTTTTTTCATATATATCAGCTCGTGTGTTCCTTTTCATCCTTATACATACATATATATATATATATATATATATATATATCCCAAAAATGGAAAAAAGAACGCAACAGACGATAATAAAACATCCGGACATATAGACGATGCGAAGACGGACAGGAAAAACAATGACGGGTCATTCGCAGCCTCCTCTCATTAGTCAAGTTACCAAATTATCCTTACAGTTTCAGGCAGTTACACTTGAGACTCTTCAAATCTGGCTTCCCTCACCCCAGACCTAAGCTAAGGGCATTAACTTTTAG
>NC_043003.1:112016287-112066287 GCF_006345805.1 Octopus sinensis
ACGAAAGGGCAGCTGATCTGAATTAGGGGTGTAAACGCAACCAGGTCCGGGATTCCGTGGCCAATGTAGATACTATATAAAGTGCAGATACAATAAATCCTACATCAATATGGCAAAAATATAGTGCAAAGCTATAGTTCAGTACCGCAAATAGAAAATGAGCCTGTATATGGCTGTGCAGCCTGCTAGATATATTCGCTAAGTTCCATTAAACACACCCTCATGTCTTAGTACAAATGATATAATACATTGTAGAGTATGATTCAATGAGTGTCATGTTCTGCTCATAAACCAACTGAAATCTTATCATCGAAACGGATATATATATTTCTTTACTACCCACACGGGGCTAAACACAGAGGGGACAAACAAGGACAGACAAACGGATTAAGTCGATTACATCGATCCCAGTGCTTAACTGGTACTTAATTTATCGACCCCGAAAGGATGAAAGGCAAAGTCGACCTCGGCGGAATTTGAACTCAGAACGTAGCGGCAGACGAAATACGGCTACGCATTTCGCCCGGCGTGCTAACGTCTCTGCCAACTCGGATATATATGCTTTTACTGAAATACAGTTAATATAAGACAGAATGAAACTGTTCAGGGTCCAATTCCGGTTTCTCTATTGCCATTCACACTTCAGTAACTTTTAAAGTAATAACTACTTGCCTTTGTTGTTTGATGTTGCTATTGTTTTATTTGTTGGTTTACTTGTTTTACTCATTTGTGACTGAGTAAAACAAAGGATACAACCATTTCAGCTACGGTAATCAATTCTTTTTGTATAATTATGACTACACAAATATATGCTTGCTATTTCAAACAAAAAGAGTGTTCACATTGATGAGTTCTGTTTGATCCGTGAACTACGCGTTTCTATTCCGTACCAGGTTAGCCTGATTCAATGTATCCGGCGTTTTCTTTCAGACTGCTATTTTAAAAACAGTTATCGAGATATCGAGAACCTAGACGCTCGTAGGACAGATTTCGATAAAGACTGCTTAGTTGACACGTACTAGAAATGCACCGAGTTGAATCAATGGTAAGTTGATTAATTGTTAATATTTTAAGGAGATGCTGTTATAGTTATTCATCTGTGGAAACTATAACGGCGGGGGCTTAAGTAAAAATATCATTGAATTAAACGTAAGGGGATAGCATACTGACAATATCCAACTATATTACAGAGATAAAATTTGAAATCGTCTTTATTTGATAACAGGACACTTCAGAAAATTTTCAAGAATTGTGGAACGAAATATTATAGTGGATAGCATTGAGTTGGAGCTGGGATAAATGACCAGGTAGTTATAATCAAATTTGATCTGCAATCTAGAGATGGGAAATATTTATTTAGAATAGTTTATCTGCTGTAAGTATTCGCTCTAAATTCTCATACCACCAATCTCAGACACCTTTTTATGCTCACTCTAGTTCCTTATTTGAATAAGTTATTTACAAGATATAGACTATACAAAAGCCATGGCTGTTAGAGTCAATATCCCTACGGATAACGACTAAATGTCCCCTCTTTGAACTGACACTGGAATTATCTAGTTATATTATAGAATCATTAATGCTTCCAGTATAGATTTCATGATCTTGTGATGCACTTTTAGTCTCGTTCTTGAGGCCTGACTATCATTCAACAACTAACATTGCTACCAAAAACTTCAGTGTTTGCCATTCTATGGCGACAAATATTTGATTGAAGGTGAAGTGAATTTACATAATCAATAAATATTACATCACAGATAAAGAATCAGAAAATAAAATACAAAGAGCGATATATAAAGTGTACCAACATTTCTCAGACATGTACCAACATTTCTCATGATCAGACACTTAAATTGTCAAGGTTAAGTTTCCCAGCGTAGATGGAACACATATTCTAAATTACACTTTTCGCAAAACATATAGTAACGGTTGACAAATACGTGTTACAAATGATTATTAAAGACGTAAAGTGACATACAATTTTACTCAGAAAATATACTACGTGGGAGAAAAATATTTCGACTTTTGAAATATAGGATAAAGAGTGAGCAATCATGAATTTTACAGAAAATATTTAATATTTGGTACATATTTTTAACCGTTTAATAAACCCATTGGGATTGTTTTCTGTGCAAATGTAGGCTGGAACCATAGCTAAACGTTGTTTTTCTCAAATTAGTGAATACTAACACAAACAGAGCACGTACCAATATTTGTACAATAGTACAAAGTTTAAAATTTAGACTACAAAGTAACAGATGCGAACCACTTCACCCTAGTTGTGTATGTGTGTGTATGTGTGTATGTGTTTACATACATGCATACATACATACATATATTTTTGTTTCTTTATTGCAACGAAATATTTACATTTTTTCTTAAACAGACTATCTTAGAACTGAAAAAACGACTCAGATACAATAAACAATTACGACTAAAATAAATAGGCTATTATTGGGAATGTATTTCAACATAAGACTATATACATTGAGTAAATTCAATACAGTGCGGTACACAAAGACGTGACATTACGCAAATAATGAGAAATTCAAACAAGCGTAAAGAAAAGAAATTCATGAATTGTAAAAAAGCAAGATATCACCAGGAATTCGAATAGTAATTAAAATTAGAAAGATTTTCAGCCAATGAGAAAAAGAACCGATACAACGTAGAAATGTTCAGATATTTAAAGAGACATAATGATACAGAATCTTGACAGATAAATAAAACGGCTATTTCTTTTTTAACGTCTAATTTTCTTGACATCCATCTAAGACAGTAGATGGGCGAAGCATTCGATAAAAATATTCAAGAGATAAAAAAAAAATTAGAGGAATGATACATTACATGAAATAGACAGATAATTTATATAAATAAATAGGTAGGCAGGTAGATAGGTAGGTAGGTAGGTAGGTAGGTAGATTGATAGATAGATAGATAGGTAATGTTATATATATATATATATATAGAGAGAGAGAGAGAGAGAGAGAGATTAGGTATAAAATATATACATATCTAAATAACATATATGCATATATATTATGTAAAAATATATACGTATAAATGTATATATACATGTATTTATATGCATATATATAGATACATATATATATATATATCACCGTGATCACCGTGACCGACCAGGCTATCAGATGTTGTTACACATCGCTGGTCACAATGTGCTTCGCATTGTTTTAGCCTTCAAGTGACGCCACCCAGCTGGCCAAGCGAGCAGGCCAATATATATATATATATATATATATATATATAATATATATAATATATATATATATATATATATATATATATATATATGCATACATACACACACACATACATACACGTGACCTGTGGTGGTTGTAATAGTGGTGATTGGAATTCTGAATAAATTCATGGGTAGTGACTGAATATATCGTTTTTAATATTTGTGTGGGTATTATTCTAAGTCTTTGTAGTAGTATCATCTGTGGTGAACGCATTCAAAAGGGGTTTATATTTTGTGATATATTATGACTCTTTGCTAATGCGCTGATTACAGGTTGCATCGACTCTGAATTTATAGAGGGGGAAAATTCTGAAACTGAGTTGTTCGTTAGTGGAGCAAATATCAATGTGTTCGCTAAATGCTATTTTTCTGTAGCTGTTTTTGGTTTCGCCTATGCATTGCTCTCGATAGCCTGAGCATGTATTAACTTGCACCGTCAACGCATCAGCAAAGAATCCTCTTTCTAAAGGGGGTCCACCTCACATGACACTACTACAAGGGCCTTAGAATAATACCCACAAAAATATTAAAAACGATATATTCAGAACAGTTACTACCCATGAAATTATTCAGAACAATTCCAGTCATTACTCTTACAACCACAACAGGTCACTTTTTGGTCACTTGAACATTTAAAAGGATTCCACCAACATCCTACTACTGTCATACCACTCCAATATTTTTCTTACTCAGTCTCTTCTTTCCCTACATCTTCTTCTTCTTCTTCTTCTTCTTCTTCTTCTTCTTCTTCTTCTTCTTCTTCTTCTTCTTCTTCTTCTTCTTCTTCTTCTTCTTCTTCTTCTCCGTCTTCTTCGCCGCTGCCGCCTCCTTCCTCGGCTACTGCTGATTAAACAATCAAAACCAAGAAATTATATCAAAATATTCTGCTGCTGCTGCTACTACTACTACTACTACTACTACTACCTACTACCAAGAGTTCACAAGCGTAAAAAAAGACAGACAGACAGAAAAAAGGGAAATGGCCCATGCATTTGAAATCTATAGAGATATTTTTTAAAACATTTCTTTTCTTTGTTTTTCATGCTTTATTCTCAGATGAAAATTTTTTTAGGTAGATAGGTAGTTAGTTACGTAGGTAGGTAAGCAGGTAGGTAGGTAGGAAGGTAGGTAGGTAGGTACGTAGGTAAGCAGGTAGGTAGGTAGGTAGGTAGGTAGGTAGGTAGTAGGTAGGTAAGTAGGTAGGTAGGAAGGTAGGTAGGTAGGTAGGAAGATAGGTAGGTAGGTATGCAGGTAGGTAGGTTGGTAGGTGGGTAGGTAGGTAGATAGGTAGGTAGGTAGGTAGGTAGGTAGGTAGGTAGGTAGGTAGGTAGGTAGGCAGGCGGTAAGCTGGAAGGAACGTTAGCAAGCCGGGCAAAATGCTTAGCAGTATTTCGTCTGCCGCTAGGTTCTGAGTTCAAATTCCACTGAGGTCGACTTTCATCCTTTCGGGGTAGATTAAATAAGTACCAGTTACGCACTGGGGTCGATATAATCGTCTTAATCCGTTTGTCTGTCCTTGTTTGTCCTCTCTGTGTTTAGCCCCTTGTGGGTAGTGAAGAAATAGGTAGGTAAGTAGGTTGGTTGATTGTTTGTATGGTTGGTTGGTAGTTAAGTAGGTAGGTAAGTAGGTAGGTAGGTAGGTTCGGTATGCGTGTATGTTTGTAGCACAAACCAGTAATGCTACAAAATATACTTGGTTTCCTCAAAAACAAATTCCGGTGTATTGAGATTGTTGTCAGTGTTTAATTTACTTGTCAAAATGCCATTGTGCTTCAAGTGTGAAAATAGATTTGCCTGTTTCTTTATAAATGTTACTTATGGATTGCATTTAGGATTGCATTTAGTTCTACAACAGTATGCGTTTGTTATCATTCCCATGAGATATGATGAAGTGCTTTCCATGCACCATCACACATACACACACACACACACACAATACATACGCATACACATACATGTTTACACACGCACATATTTATGACGGATTAAATGTTGGAGACATCGAAGACACTGTCATTTCTGTCCTTGTTAAAGAATATTTCTTTTGTTCTCTACCAAATGTATTGCGTAGTCTTCACTTTAATTTAAAATCTTGCATTATGATATAAAAAAATATCAAATATGCTTTTAGGACTGACATTACCTACTATCAAGCCTCATAAAAGATGTATATATATATATAATATAAATAATATATATGCATATATACACACATATGTACATACATATGTATGAATATAGGTATACATATATGGGTACAGGATGTCACAAAACTTTAACTACGTGAAATACGGAAATAACGTTGGGTACGCAAAGAACGAGTGGAACTAATGAAAAACAAGACAAGTAAGATAAAAATGACTCTTTTCTGTAGTTTCCAGCTATCCTGCTACTCCTTACGTCGAGCAATGGACGACAAGAGAAGACTTTGAAGGCAGTTGCTCCTGCGAACCAAAAGAAAATTTGGGATTTGCGGAGAATCAAAGTTAGTAGCAAAAACAGGACATACAATGAACCAAACCAAACGAATACAAACAGGGAGATCCGTTACAACATATTTAGGCGCAGTCGTGGCTCCGTGGTAAAATGCTTGCTTCTCAACCACATTGTACCAGGTTGTGTCCCTCTGCGTGGCACCATTGGCAACTGTCTTCTGCCATATTTCGGCCCGACCATAGCCCTTTGGTAGACAGAAACTGAAAGACGCCCATACATGTATATATTTGTTTGTGTGTGTCTGTCATTTTTGCCTCCCACACCATCGCTTTGCAATCGATGTTAGTGCGTTTACGTCCCAGTAACTTAGCGTTTCGGCACAAGAGGCTGATTCAATAATTACTTGTCTTACAAAGGAGTCCTGGGTTTGATTTGTTCGAGTAAAGGCGTGGGTCAGCATGGCCACAGTCAAGTGACAGAAACAATAAAAGAATAAAATAATAAAGCAATATATATCTTTATGTACGTATGTATGCATATATGTGTGTGTGCATGTATATCTATATATATATATATATATATATATATATTGGCGATTTCCTTTCTCCCTCTTCCTTTCTTTTGACTTTTTCTGTACTTCTGATGAAGAGCTCCGTTCGAAATGTGAAATCCGCTATCTTTTTGCTTTTCTGAGCGTCCAAGAACACTGTACTTATTCCACGCCCTGGAGTTGTTGATTTCTTTCCTTGCTTGTTCATGTTTGGATTGACTATATATATATATGTATATATATATATATATATATATATATATATATATATATAGGCAGTATATAGGCCATACAAAATATACCTTCCGTAACAGGATGGCGGTGCATAAATCACAAATTAGAAACCCTGAATAACGGAAAATACCGGTCAGCGGACACATAGATAGATGTGCTGCAAATGTAAATCCGAAGTTTACAACTTACCCACTTTATAATTTAAGTGACAGCGTAACCTTCACGCAACGCCAAAATAAAGAACTTTATTTCATAAAAAAAAATTTAGACCAAGTTTGAACACCCTGGGCCAGGAATATTAAAACAAAACTTTGGTCCTCCGATAAAGAGAAACGAAATTCTACCACAACCACTACGACTGCCCCAACTCGCACTACTACTACAACCACCGTGGTCACTGTTGCTACGGCCACAGTGAGAGAATTATAATAATGGAGGTGGGGCAAATTACAATTTCTCAGATCCTTAAACAGTCACTCACGCTGACAGTGATATGTCTTAGGGAAGGAAAAATTTATAAAAAGATCTCTTTCTCTACGAGCAGATCTAATCCTGATTCGTGAAAAAATTGATGACGTATTACCTCAGTGGTCAAGCTATTGTCACCCTGCTTGGTCGGTTTCCTCACACGATACAGCTATGGGTCAGACCCGATTCTGATTCGTCAAAAGCATTGATGACGTCTTTCTTCCGTGGTTAAACTACTCGTTCTGCTGGACTAGCCACCTAACAGGATACAGTCATGGGTCAGATCTAATTTCGATTCGTCAAAAAAATGATGACGCATTTCTTCCGTGGCCAAACTGTCGTTCCGCTTGGTTGGTTTCCTAACAGGATACAGTTAGGAGTATTTTCACTATATTCGTTGAGACTGAGTTTTGATTGGTTTGGAACTATATGACGTCAGTGAAAAGTGCAAGTGACCACAGCTTAGCTGAGCTGATATAAATCCAACAATCACAAAAATTACCAAAATTATGCGAGCAGACACCGACCAAAAATCATTACTGTTGCTCCTATTGGAACACAAGGTAAAATCTAAAATGAATTCCTCGCCTTTTCGAGAACATGATTTTTTTATATTTGACTCTATTGAATGTATGTCACAATTATGAACTATTACATCATACTCTTTAAACATATAGCATGGACTCTCTTTATTATATATGATTTTTTTATATTTACTCTATTGAATATTATATTTGATTTTTTTATATTTGACTCTATTGAATATATGTATCAATTATGAACTACTACATCATACTCTTTAAACATATAGCCTGGACTCTCTTTGTTATATATGAATTTTTTATATTTGACTCTATTTAATATATGTCACAATTATGAACTATTACATCATACTCTTTAAACATATAGCATGGACTCTCTTTATTACATATAATATTTTTTGATAAGGTTCGTCATTTCAAGAACCGAAACCTGTTAAATTAAAATTTGTGTAATATAGCAGCATTTTCAAACTTCATTTTTTACAAATATATACCCACTCGTATACGAACTAATCTTATTGTAAATATATATATATATATATATATATATATATATATATATATATATATTATATATATATATACATATATATATATATATATATATATATATATAAGGTACCGCACGAATGCAATTATATATGAAAGAAGGTTTGAAAATCCAATTTTAAAAGATGTTTATTTATTTTACCGGTTTCACTTTTTTAGAAAAAATGGTCAAAAGTAAAATGTAAACGCTTGATTGTGTTAGTTACTGTTTGTCACAAAATGCTACAATACTTATATACATTCTTTGATAACAAGACCATGTTAAGAACAGTTTACAAAGGAAAATCTTGGAAAAATATAAAAAAGTTTAACAAGTTCATCAAAATATTGGTCACAAAAGACTAAAATAGTCTTTTACGATAACATGGTGAACCAGGTCAGTTTAAGCTGTAAACATTTTTGAAATTAGTAAATAAACAGTTTTTAAAATTGCTTTTTCAAACCTTCTTCCATATATATATATATATATATATATATGTGTGTGTGTGTGTGTGGTGTGTGTGTGTGGTGTGTGTGTGTGTGTGTGTTACAATCTCTCCGAAAATAGTTTTGACTATATTGTGTAAGCTCTATGAATATCTTACACTTAATTTTCGTTTTCATCTCTACTATCACTCAACTGTATGCTGCCAGAGTTTTAAAGTGTCTTAGTGGTTAGCAACTCACTTCATAAGTATAAATATGTATTTATGCATAAGCAATCGTCTGTTCCTTTGCGTGTCTATTATACTATTACATGCTTGAGATCAATGAACTCACCTGGAATATTTCAGATTTCACGAAACCGCTAATATCACTTTGTTGTATTGTATTTAATAATGTTGTCTTTGATAATTGGAGTTCATATCCCACACACGATATATTATCGGACAAACTTTTATTTTCTTTGTGTCTGGCTATTGCGTTTCATGTTTATATATCTTTGGGGCATACCACTCGCAAATAGTTTCTATCAAAGGATGTCATATGTCCATAATCATATTTATTATTTAGAACACATAATAATCAAAACATGAGTTACTCTTACATGCAATCTTACTGTTGAATATCAAATGATGATACTTCGTATTACACTTTAACTAGCAGTTAAGCGATAAATGAAATGCATTATTAAACACGATAAAAGCATATTAATCAAACACTTATGTGTATTGTTTAAATCTATATATCTATTTACTACAAGTTATGAAAGGTATGTATGTGCTACGATGAATGGTTTGCAAATAGCGGACTCTCGAAACCAGTAGATTGGAGCAGTTATATTTTATAGTACTTTATTTCACCCTTCTCGTCAATGAGATCACGATTTGAACGGTAAGTCATTGCCTTGTATTCTCACGAGGATGATGAAATACGTACTAAGGAAATGTCTCAAGCGATTATAAGTACTCCTGCTTATTCATAACCACTGCAAGACTCCCTTAATGTCGCTGCTTATTTTATTACTATCATTAGTCAAGTATGCACTTAAAATACTTCTAACTCAATATTAAAATTATATTTATTGTATAAAATGTATTTGCTAATTTATTTTATGTAGCAAAATACTTCAGCTGAAATTAATAAAAATTGCCCTCAAAAATTTAAATGTCTCATGGGTTTACTACGTCTTTTTTTACAGTGATAGTAACGCGTTCCAAAACAAAGTAATTCTATACTGCACTTTAGGTTATTCATGCCAAAAACGGCAAAAGTTGGTCACTAATTGAAGATAATTTGTGTATTACACCCATGCCAATACATATATTATCAACACAATTGCTTTAAAGAAACTTGCTAACATTTAACAACCGTTGTGAGTTATGACTTTTATAATACTCATAAAGTAACACCCACACCTAAAAAACTAAAAACAACGTGATTTAATACCAGTATTAAAATTATATTATTGCACATTGAATTTGATATTCATTTTAAATTGCTTGAAAAGTATTATTAAAATTAACATTCTGAATTTACAACTTACATAAATACTTTCAACTGTCTAAGTGTTAAGTATAATGACAAGGGAGAAAAAATAAGATAGGATATATTTTGATGAGTAGTATCTTTACGTATGTAATTTGTTTGAAGAATTAATTAACACTTGAAATACTAAAAACCAGTTGACTCAACCTGGTACGTTTGACCACATTGAATATATTTGTTAAAATGATGTGTGATTTATGACATTCAAACCCTAAGTCTCGAACCATTGTTACCATAATTGTTGAGAGACTTGCTTATCACCAGAACTATATCCGAGACGTATATACATGATATCACTGAACATGATCAGTGCGAATCCTATCTATATGTAATAAGGTTCTTTTTTACAGTTCTTTAAACGGACATTTGCGTACGCTTACTTTTACGCCATCATGAAGTATGGCAAGTGATAGATGCATACTGTTTAGAAGCCTGACATAAGAAATTAAATTTGTGTGCAATAACATTATAAATTCGGGTCGATGGAACACCGATAGCTACTTACATGAAAAATGTACGCCACTCTTTTACTCTTTTACTCTTGTACTTGTTTCAGTCATTTGACTGCGGCCATGCTGGAGCACCGCCTTTGATCGAGCAACTCGACCCCGGGACTTATTCTTTTGTAAGCCCAGTACTTATTCTATCGGTCTGTTTTGCCGAACCGCTAAGTAACGGGGACATAAACACACCAGCATCGGTTGTCAACCAATGCTTGGAGGACAAACACAGACACACAAACACACACACGCATATATATATATATATATATATATATATATATATATATATATATATACGACGGGCTTCTTTCAGTTTCCGTCTACCAAATCCACTCACAAGGCATTGGTCGGCCCGGGGTTATAGCAGAAGACACTTGCCCAAGATGCCACGCAGTGGGACTGAACCCGGAACCATGTGGTTGGTAAGCAAGTTACTTACCACACAGCCACTCCTGCTAAAGATTTTTTTCTTATCCTCGTATTGCTGTTTTAAATATTCAAACTGAGTTTTAAAAACAATGTTATTTACAGTCATTGAGAATACCAATGTATTTCATGTTGAAACGATCAAGATACTAAACAGTCATGCATTAGCAAAATGTATAGACAGACTTTGTTTTTTTCTTTATATATTTACTCAACGTTACTTAAAAATGGAACGTACAAAGGGAAATTACATTTACATTTTGTAAAATAGAATCGCATTTCTTTCGAAAATCTACAGTGTACTCGAGCTGTTAAAACATATCTGTCACTGCTTTTGTATATATATATCTTGCGTTGACTAGAGATGGCCATTCTGTCAATAAAAATTTAAATACATGCATGCACTAGTTCAATACCACTTATTTCTTTTACCAACTAACTATTGAATGCATTGACTAATGTGTTGATTGAACAATCAATCGACGTTTCTTTGTCGGATTTCTTTTGTCGCTGTTCGTGAACTAATGAATGACATACCCTTATTCTTCATGGTCTGCTTTGAGTTCGTCTGAGAACTAGCATTATACCCATGTGCCAGTTTGCATAATTGCTCTTCTTAAAGACAACAAAATATACGTGACCTCACGCGGTGTGTGTGTGCATGCAGATTTTTTAAAGTGGTGTACACATTTTATATGTTAAAAAAACAAGAAGTAGTAAAATTTGGGAAAATTATCTATTGAACTCTTTCATGACGTTTCGGAGGTTGATAAGAAATGATAATTATAAAGGCATACATTTTATGAAAAAAATATCATTCCTGATGTGCACGGTAACACCCAACTTTTATTTATTTATTTATTTATTTTTTTATTTATTTATTTATTATTATTGTTGTTGTTATTATTATTATTATCATCATTATTATTATTATCATTATTATTATTATTATTATTATTATTATTATTATTATTACTTTTTTTTTTCTTCTTTCAAATTTTCTTCCATTTCTTGCCGAGTGTCTTCCCGACTCCTAGGGCAAAGAAACTCATAGTGTATATTGGTAGGCCATTAAACCAAACTCAGTAGTTCGTTCATTTTTTTTTTTTTTTAAGTTAAATTAAAATGCATGAGCAGCAACAGTTCTCACATCGACAATGCTCTTCTCAATACGTGTGATGTACCAGTTAAGACAATCTTTTGCACTTCTTGCAGGGATGGTAAGCCAGGGATCATTCTCATATAATTTTCGGTTCCCTTCTTGATCATTCCTAGTGCTCCTACGATCACTGGTATTGTAACCGCCTTGAGATGCCACATTTTCTCAATTTCAATGAGTAGGTCTTTATATTTTCTGAGCTTGTCAAACTCTTTCGCTGAGATATTATGATCACAGGGGATGCTCATGTCGATCAATAAGCACACTTTATTGTTTTGGTCTTTCACAACAATATCTGGTTTATTGGCCTTGATGGTTCGGTCTGTATGTACTGGAAAGTCCCACAGAATGGTTACATTTTCTCCTTCAGTTACAGCCTCAGGGTGGTGATTATACCACTTGTCGGCAGTTTTGATATTGTAATGCCGACTTATTAGCCAGTGGAGATATTGGCCAACTCTGTCATGTCTTAATTTATACTCCACTGGTGCTAAGACTTTACATCCAGAGATTAGGTGGTCCACTGTTTCAATCATGTCGTTGCAGAATCGGCATTTTGGGTCTGCTCCATTTTTCATCACATTGGCCTGGTAGTTCCGGGTTGATAGGCTTTGGTCTTGAGCAGCCAGGATGAAACCTTCGCTCTCTGCTTTTAGCCCTGAGCTCCGCAGCCACTGATGGGTTTGCTTCTGGTCAACATGAGCTTGTTTGCTGCGGGTCACATATTTGCCGTGCAGAGGTTTCTCTCCCACCTATCAGCCAATTGCTCGTGCGCTTTTTTCATTGCCATCATTTTCACCTTCTTTGCAACAATAGTTGCCGTACTTCCCTCGGGTTGTTCAGTTTGGGTATCCTGCACGAGATCAATAGCAAATTTTTTGCTTTCCTTGATGATAGAATGAAGCTTCTTTCGTCTCTCGTGATTTTCCACGAGTTTTAGCATCCAGTCATTCGATATTTCGAGATATTTGGCCAGTCCAATTGTGGTTGTTTTGTAAGCTAGTTCAAATTGGATCAGGCCTCGACCTCCTTGGGCTCTTGGAAGGTAAAGGCGATCTACGTCTGCCTTTGGGTGGTGCATCCTATTACAGCTCAGCAGCTTGCGTATTTTTCTATCTATATTCTTTACTTCACTCATATTCCAGTTCAACACATTGTATCTATAAGTAACAACTGGAACTGCTAGGGAATTTATAGCTAACACCTTGTTACGTGCATTTAGTTCAGATTTCAGGACTGCACGAACTCTCCTATAACATTCCTTCCTGACTTTCTCTTTCATGCTTGCATGCTGAATACCAGAGCCTTCATTTATCCCTAAATATTTGTATGTTTGTTCTTGCTCAACCTCTCTTATGACTGTGTCAACATCTAACACGACTGAATTTGTGGTCTTCACTTCCCTTTCTGGAAAGTGGCCTTGGCACACTTCTCAAGTCCAAACTCCATCCCGATGTCATCGCTGAATGATTTCACGGTGCGCAATAGGCCTTCAAGTTCATTATTGTCTTTACCATAAAGTTTTAAGTCATCCATATAAAATAGATGGTTTATTTTTTTATTGGCAATTTTATACCCATACCTTGTTCTGTTTAATTCACTTGTAAGGGGTATTAGGGCTATGCAGAATATTAATGGTGAAAGTGAGTCACCTTGAAAAATTCCACAGTTGATGTTTATATTTTCTGAGGCAAGTACTCCATTAGAGTGGTATAATTGGAGATTCGTATTCCACAACGACATATTGTGCTTCAGGAAGTTTGAAATCACAGGGGAAATTTTGAAGATGTCCAGCGATCTCAAGATCCATGGATGCGGTATACTGTCGAAGGCCTTTTATAGTCAATCCATGCGGTGCTGAGATTTCTGCGCTTGTTGTGACAGTTCTCAAGGATCATACGATTGACTAGCAGTTGATCTTTGCATCCGTAAGAGCCTCGGCGGCACCCTTTTTGTTCAATGGGGAAAATAT
Organism: Octopus sinensis; assembly: GCF_006345805.1. NCBI lineage: Eukaryota > Metazoa > Mollusca > Cephalopoda > Octopoda > Octopodidae > Octopus > Octopus sinensis. The sequence goes on from NC_043003.1 coordinate 112,030,360, forward strand.
CGTTCTTCTCCATGAATGCATATGTTTTCTCCGCCAGGATAGATGTTAGGATTTTATACGTGGTGGATAGACAGGTTATAGGCCGATAGTTTTTTGGAAGGTTGGTTTCGTTATTCTTTGGGAGTAGGTAAGTAATGCCACTTGCTAACCATTCACGTGTTTTCTTTGGGTCTCTCATAATTCCATTGAGCAGCTGATCTAGCTTACCGTGTGCGCATGGGAGCGATGCGAGCCAGAAATTCGGCACCCTATCTTTACCGGGGGATTTCCAATTATGGGCCTTCGTGAGTGCGTTTCTTAGGTCTGCTATTGTGATGTCTTCCCATGCTTGTTGTTGTAAATTTTGGTAGGATCCTTCAGTTTGTATAATCCAGTCTGCATTTATGTTGTACGTCTTCTTGTCACTCCAAATCCTTTTCCAAAAGTTTTGAACTTCTTCCATGGGAGGGGTGTCTTTAACGGTTACTTTCTCCTTCCCTATTTCTCTGTAGAATTTTTTGGCATTGGATGTAAACAGCTTATTTTGCTTGTAAAACTTGTTTCTCTTCTCAAATCTTCGTATTCTTTGGGCTTTTGCTTGGACTTTTTGTTTCAGCGTTTCTTTTATTGATATCAGTTCTTCTCTTGGTGAGGATCCAAATTTATTATTATTATTATTATTATTATTATTATTATTATTATTATTATTATTATTATTATTATTATCATTATTATTATTATTATTATTATTCTATGTTTGACTTCTGCTATATGTTTGTACAAGTTGGCTCCAAGTCTCACCCAGAGCCCTCAAGAGACAACAGGTTGGGAGTTCACGTTGTTGTTATGCCTAGTGTGCCATATATTTGGGTTTGTTTTTGGGTTTTGAACTAGATAATGTCTAATAATTTTTTTTTTTTAATTTTGTTTTAAACCTTGGGATTACATAGAGAGTATTTTGCGTAGGATATGAGCAGTTCCCATGAGCACTATCTTTTGAATTTCTGCCATTTTGGGGTTTACTGGTATCTGAGTTAGGTAGCAATCAGCCCCTTTCGCTATCATTCCCAGGGCACCTATGATAACAGGTATTGTTTTAGTCTTCAGGTTCCACATTTTGCTGATTTCTATTTCAAAATCTTTATATTTGCTCAGTTTTTGGTAGGTTTTGACAGATACGTTTATATCGATTGGGACAGTCATATCAATGAGGAGGCATGTTCTTTGTCCGAAGTCTTTCAATATGATGTCTGGTCTATTTGCATCTATCTTTCTGTCAGTTTGAATGGTGAAATTCCAGAGGAGTGAGATGTGGTCATTTTCAAGCACTGGGGGTAGATTGTGTTCCCACCAGTTTTTTTTATGGGGCAAATCCATGTTTTTGCAAATTACCCAGTGAATATATTGTGCAGCTCTATCATGCCTGTTGAGGTACTCTGCGGGCGCTAGAAGACTGCATTTGGAGACAACATAATCAATGGTTTCATTTCGTTGTCGACATACACGACATGTTGGGCTACTGCCGTTCTTTAATACGTTGGCCTGGTAATTTCTTGTTGGTAGGCATTGATCTTGAGCTGCTATGATAAACCCCTCTGTTTCAGATTTTAAGCTAGAGGCCATTAGCCATTGATGGGTCAGGGCTTTGTCAATATCTGCATTATTCGCTCTCTTTGGGTATTTGCCATTGAGCGGTTTTTCTTGCCATTTATTATTCAGAATATTATTATTATTATTATTTTTATTATTGTTATTATTATTTTTATTATTATTGTTATTATTATTTTTATATTATTATTATTATTATTATTATTATTATTATTATATTATTATTATTATTATTATTATTATTATTATTATTATTATATATACACACACATATCCACACACATAGGAAAGCATATGCATGTTTTAGACACTCTTCACAGAAACAGAATTACGGTGGTACCATACGAAAAGAAGAGCAAAGTATATACGAACATTTCTATAAAAAAAAGGAACAACAAACGAATGTCTTCACTAGAGGGCCTGAATATATCCCGAGTTACTTATACCATAATCAGAAAATCTGCACAAGTTTATCGGATAAAGTCATCCATGAAAAAATACTTGAAATATTAAAGGGTGTCCTCCTAGACAATGATTATCCACTGTCCCTAATCGATAAATTCAATATCTAGGAACCAAACATACAAATAAAGAAATATATATGAGTGAGACTAATATAGCAACTAATAGTACGGTTCCTGCGACTGCTACTGTTGCAAGTAGCAACAGCTTAGTCCCGACATTCCTAGTAAGGCGCAAAGGATGGTTGCTTCTGATAAAATTATTACTAATATTACTACATCAGCCGTGACAAGGAAGCCAACTACCAGCACACCGCAAATTATAGAAGAAAAGAAGATATGTGAACACCTTGAAATTAATTTCTTTCGATACATATCCACTTCACGTACAGAATGAAGAAATAATTTTATAAAATGATTACAACTCGTAGCTTCTATGGATAAAATACTGTCTTTCTTGCGTGCTTTAACTATACATACATACATACATACATACATACATACATACATACATACACACACATCTCTCTCTCTCTCTCTCTATATATATATATATATATATATACACACACACATATATTTATATATACATGCACTTATGTAGATGTACATATAGACACACACACACACACACACACATATATATATATATATATATATATTATATATATATATATATATACTCACACACATATATATTCATATATATACATATATATACATAGGCATACATATATGTGTGGGGGTGTACTATTTTAAAAAGAAGAATTGCGTAATGTGACACTGAGCATTTGTAGAGGGACCTCTTTTACAATAAAATAAAGAATCATTATTACGATAAACTATAGAAATTTTGTTACAGCTATATACCATATATTCATTAGTTGTATCAATTTTGTTTTAACGCTTTATTGGAATATAGAATACTTTTGTTACCTTTTTTTATATTCAACTTAGAAAAATCTATTTATGTATTGGAGTTTTTACCAGACAGTCCTTAGAATTGAAAACATTGCAACGGAATAATGGTTGAATATTTCTATGTTATATGAAAGGTGAAGAATTCTGCATGTTAAAGGATAAAACTAACTTTTTGTAACTTAAATTTATATTATGGAAAAGAAATGATCAATTGCTATCTTATTCTTTTTTGTTTAAAATATTCGAATGAAGTATACATACTCAATATTTGGAGAGTTATGCCGTGTTGAAATAAGCTTGTACATGAGAACTAACACGGGATAATAAGTACAATATAATACGCTTATTCAGCATCAGTGTACTACGAAGGACACACGTATGGAACCCCGTATAATTATACCCAATAATAGAGTAATTTTTTTACTTAAGAAGGTGTTCAGACAATAATCTAGATTGAATTATTTTTTACTCCAAGGTAAATATTATGGAAATATAAACACGATATTTTTTCATTTAATACTGTACCTATTTTTGAGTTGACATACATTTTGAAGATAGCTGAAATCAGCACTGATATATGTATAGCTCTGAAGAGAATGCCACACCATTATTGTCCATGCAAGGCATTGGCTATGATTTTAAACCTACAGCTTTGTTTCGCTATCCTTTGACAGCAGAATGCATTCAATGCGACCCATTACTCCTAGTTTCGTGTACAGATAATAAACACATGGAATATATGGACAGCGATATGTTTACAAGTAAAGATGCCATCCACATACTAATAGAAAGCCGGAGCCAAAAAGTAATATCCGGAAGTACTGGGTGAAATTGTAACAAGATTTCTGTTAGGAGCGTGTTCTATATTTAATTACTTATTAGGTTATTTAGAAAGTGCTTAGATGGCAATGGAAAGGATGGCCTAAGAAGAAATTAGCAGCAGCTAGTGTTTGCCATCAATCAAATATATGTCAGTTGAAACTCATCAATAAAACGAAAGACGTTCAGAAAAGAGATATTATCTACATTTAAATATCTGACATTATATTTATGGCACATTAAAATAATTCTCGATATTTTGCAACCTCTTCAATGATCCATTGTCCCTATAAACTAAATCGAAAATAAACTTAACGATGATATTATCTCAAACGGTAAGTGCTTTTGTTTTAATCGTTCTGTAAATTACTGAAATCCTATTCGATCCGACATCTGTGCAAGAAATGTTACATTAATCCTCCGACTGCGTGTACCAAGATATTAGTTTTCATTTATATTCTCCTATAAATAATTCAATCATGTTTTATTTCCCTATATTAGCTCAATGTTATACATTTTCTCTTTTGATAATTCCATTACTATAAAATATGTTCCAAATATATGAAATATACTAAGTGGTATTTTACAATCAAGAAGTATGTTATGCTCTCTAGCTACATATACTCTGTACTTATAATGCCTTTCGTCTGCAAATATAATTTCAATGCAGAATTTAGGTAATGAATAATTTTTAATCTTCACTGCTTAAAATATCAAATGAACAATTTACAAAATAAACTTACACAAGTATACATAGACTATAAAATTGACAGTAATATGAGATTCCTAAATGTGTTTCATAAGTGTACTGTTACACATTGTTTGCAAATCATTAACTGAATATATTTTAAAATATTGGATTTGATATTGAAGGGTTTGCTATGTTATGCGGCAACTTTCAGGTATGTCTTTGGCTTGCAACGTGTTACATATCTCTCTGCTTATCTCTATGATAGACAGAATCAGAGAGAATGAATAGTGAATCACTAGAATTAAGCAAAGTTTTCAATAAGGAGAAAGGGGACGGATAGTTAACGAAGTCCTATATTAGGTATTGCGATGGCAGCATACATTGCTGATTGATGCATACAAAAGACAAAGGAAGATGAAGTTGGACACATGCTCGCACAAATGATTTCAAAAATACTAATATTATATTTGCTCGTGTGCATATAAGTATGCATATAAATATGTATATATATATATATATATATAATATATATATATATATATATATATATATATATATATATATATATTATATACATTGGACTCAGGCGGTCGTTGTATTCTTTGTTGTCTTGAGGTTCACAGCCAAACTGCTGGGTGGATTCGCGTGAAATATGGCACATAGATGTAGACGGGTGCATAGATTTTGCTGCGGTTTGTCTTTTTTCGTAGCCCCCATAGTTACCAAGAAAATCGATTAAAACTTTTCTAATGGAATTCCCCTGTTTGTTCTGCCATTAAAACAACCAGTTACTCACACAGCTGGCACATACCATTTCGCTAACAACAAGGAGAGTACACGATAACAGTCAGCTAAAATGTTCGCTATATTGTCTCTCTTCTTTCACCTGTTTGTGGAATTAATAATCTTAATCTTTAGGTACAGTTTCTCATTCAAACTACATTATAGACAGAATTGTCGCATTAAGACAGTAGGGTGTTTTGAGGGAGATTTGGCTGCTATTTCTTCCAGCTATAGCTACCATGTAGAGGTCTGAACTTAATTTTCATTCACATATTTGCATTTCAAAAATTTAACATAATCTTTTCCATAAATGAACTATCGTAAACATTTTATACAATGACCTCACCTTTCCTATGTATGTGTGTGTAACTTAAAAGACGTCAATCAACACGACACACCTCTTCACTCACTCACTCTATCACTCTTTCTCCCCATTCTTCTCTCTTATATACACATGCGCAACCACGCATCCACACACATATACGCACACACACATACACACACACATACACGTCCATTTCATATATCTTTCAATTTCTGCTCTCTACTAATAGATTTTTACGGATACAGCTGCTTACAAAAATAGGGATTAATGTATAATTTCTTTGAATATTCATAATTAAATCAATGTTTTAATGATTAGACAGAGGGATGAGGAGGAGGGGGAGGAAATGAGTGAGGAGGGGGAATAGAAGGAAAGGGGGAAGAGGGGGATTGGGAGAAAGAGGAGGAGGAGGAAAGGGAGGAAGACGAGGCAGGGAGGAGGAGGAGGAAAGTGTGGAGGAGGAACGGGAGGTGGAATGGGGGAGGAGTAGGAAAGGGGAGGAAGAGGAGGAAAGGGAGGAGGAAGATGGAAGTGAAGGTGGATGAGGAGGAAGAGGAGCAGGAAGGGGAAAAGACGAAGAAGAAGAAAAAGAAGAAAAAGAGGTAGAAAAGGAAGAAGAGGAAAAAATAAGAAGAAGAAGAAGAAGAAGAAGAAGAAGAAGAAGAAGAAGAAGAAAAGTTAATAAAATAAAAATGAAAATAAAGATAAATATAAAAATATATTAATTATATATATTGATTTGAATTCTTGCTTACTTATATGGATATATAAATTGGCAAGAATTTTATATAGTTATCCTATATAAAACCAATCTAAGCAGTTTAAGTAGTTTAACCTAGGTAGTTTAATCTAAATAGTTTAACCTCAGGATATTTTCGAAAGGAATCCACAAACACAAATACACAAAAGCTTGCTGCTATCTTAGCCTGCAACCAACTCTCCATCCATTAGGATTTGAACGAATATTTGTCAAATTCTATCCCGAAGAGATTTTTACATTTTAAATCCATAATGCAATCTTAATTGCAAAATACGAATGAAGGTAAGAAATTGAAACGTACGTAAGCGATATGAAATTGACTATTATATAAATAAATTAATTTTTCTGTGTTCACACACTCTAGTTTCTTTATAGTGTGTGTGTTTGTGTGTATACCATGCCATGTGTGTGAACTGAACAGGTGATTTCAAATCAATAGGCACAACGCTGGTCATCTTTTGACAAGTCGCTACAATATTGACCATTCCAAAATATTCCATTATTTTATTCTTAATGGACTGATCTCTCCTTTCTCCTGTGTTCTCAAGTACTATTAGTCTTCCCTATATTCGTATCGCTATCTTTATTTTTATGTTTATTTCATTTACTAATTTATTTTTCTTCTTCTTCTTCTTCATCTTCTACACACATGCTTTTGTATTTTCTCAAATATATATATATATAATATATATATATATATATATATATATATATATATGTATGTAAGTATGTATGTATGTATGTATACGTGTAGATTTGTATTTTTGTTTTATGTATGTCTTCTCATGCATATAGTTGCATATATAGACATCCTCATATCTACTTAAATGATAAACTTCTGGAAAGTTTTACAGATTATTTTTACAGTTCAAGTGATGGCTTGGATATGTAGTCTTGGAATCAGCTCTCTACTTTCTGGTTTTGGTATTTTGGCAGTATGTTACATATCACAATACCATAGTATTCACAGATATAAACCTGAATTTGTAACGTGAGTAAAGTAATTGCAGTTTTCTCAATAGTTCAGCATAAGTATTCTCTTTTTCACTGTTCTTCAGCTTTATGTTAAATCTGCCGGGCAACTGATTTCCACAGCTGTACACAGTTTCTCTTCTCTGTCCCAAATACTTATATCAGGTCTATTTTCTTTACATTTTATTGAGGTTTACACTGGGACATTCCATTTGTACTCTTTTTTAGCATCAGTGACTATGGTTTTTACCATTGTGTGTGCTCTTCTTCCTTTGTCCTCGGGGTTATCCTTCCGACCGATTTCATTATATAGTGTCCTAGCCACAACGTCATGTCTCATCGATAGATAATAATGTAGTAACATTTTCGAACAACTGCTTATGATGTGGGTAATATCTTCGGTGTTAGCTCTACAAAGTTTGCATCTGTTGTCACATTTTACTACTTTTCCTGCATCTCTGTCCCATTTGTGCATCAGGTATTTGGCTGATACCTCCTTATGCTACATTGCAAACAAATGGCCTTCAAAGTGGTAAGTAGTAATCCGGTTGTTGGCCCATGATAAATTGCTTTGATGATCAATGTTACTATCATCTAAGACCTTTCTTCTAGCATACCCATGCATGGTCTTCTGCACATAGAGGTTCATGCATTCTTCGGATGATATGTCGTGTTAGTGTTGCGCGAGTTCCTTGGGCGTGTATTTAAGGTTATCAGATAAGGAGTGCTGCTCAAGGTGCTGTTGTTGTCATCCACATTGCATGTAAATTTGGTCAAGGGATGCACTTCGACATTTGGTCCTTAAAAGATGTTGCCAAAGAGATATGATGTCATATTCAAAGGTAGTTTCGATCGATGTTAACCTTCTGCCACATTGTTTTCCTTTTAGGTAGCGGTGGAAACTATGTCTGCTTATTAGTATCTTCCAGGTTTTCATATCAGCAGCTCGGATCTCACCAAGCGTCCAATCAACTATATAGCAAAATTTCCGCTGACCAGATTCCAGCCCTCTATTTTTCGAGTATGTTGCAACCAGGTAAAGGCTCTTCTTCACCACATGCATATTCTTTGCATCCACAAAGAAATAGTGCGTAATTTTGGTATTCCTGTTTCCTTGTGAACCACTGAGATAGCTTTCAGAATTCTTTAACATGAATAGCATGGGGTTTACAGAGAATAGAAACAACATACACACGTATGTATGTATTTATGTATGTACGTACGTATGTACGTACGTATGTTGTATGTATGTATGTATGTATGTATGTATGTATGTATGTATGTATGTATGTATGTATGTATGTATGTAAGTATGTATGTATGTATGTATGCATGTATGTATTTATATGCGCCTGCCCGTACGTACTTTCCCTGAACTTAACATGATAAATTTGGCTGCTATTTGGTACTGATGAAGTGATTTTATGGCACCTCTTTGAATTATACGTTTGTTCTGAAAATAATAAAGAGAATTACAGAAAATAAGAATATTTGGAGCATTGTTGCTCTCGTGGAGAAGGCATTGTTAATACATCAAGCCCGCAACTACCCTATCCTCCCGTTTATAGCATACTAGCAGTATCGCCCGGCGTTGCTCGGGTTTGTAAGGGAAATAACTATAAAGCATTTTTAGAGAGTTATAGCCAAAAAATGGAAAAAAAATTATGGTAAATTTTTTTTAGTTAAAAAGGTCGAGTTGCGTCCCCTAGACAGTCTGTGGTTTGTGTTTCTGATTCTCGACCCCATGTCGAATTTATCGATTTTTTTCAGAACTGGGGGAACTTTTCAAAATTTTCGCTGCGTTAGTTTTGAATTATGACATTGGGCTATGTGTGTGTCAAGTTTCATCAGAATCGGTTGAAAGCCGTGGTGAGGAAGAGGGTACAACCTAACAGACACACAGAAACACACACAGACAAACTGCCGTTTATATATAGAGAGATATGTCAAAGCTTCTACGTTTGTTCGGCAAAATCAGTTTTTTTCCAATTGTACCTAATTGAATGCCAACGGTACTGCACTCACACACATACACACACGTTACCTGTGTGTGTGTGTGTGTACACAAACAAATATATATGTATTCAATATATATGCATGTATCGAGATATTCACTTCTGAATTGGTTGAAGCATGCACTACCTATTACGCAGTTACTGTACTATATTTGACGATCAGATGAAAACTATGAAGAAAACATCCAGTAACTGGAAAGCCTTGCTAACTGCATATGTTTCGTCGCTGAGTCTGGCTGCTTTAAGCTACCTAATACAAAATGGTTCCCCTTCGGCATATGGTGGAATATTATAAAGCGAAGATGGTCATACGAGCTGTTAGACATTACAGTAAAATCCTCCGAGATTAGTACATTAGTAACGTTAGTAGTGCTAGACATATTCATTACAATATAGAGTAGTCTTCGAGGAAATACCTATTATGGTATTTGTTCGAAATTCACGGACTAGTCAACAAAACATAAGCAATAAAATATGTTGGATCAGTCTGTGAAATGAAGAATTTATAGTGTTCAGGTCTGAATGCTTTATCTATTAGTTGCATCGGCAAGCGAGTTTGTTAATGTTTCCTTTTTCATTTTGCTAAGTAGGCAAAGACCGAGCCTGCAACATGAAGCGATATTTATTTTTATATTAGACTGGCAAGGGAATTAGTGGTTCCTATTCCCAATGTGCCCTCATTAAGCTACATATTGATTTCGAATATACAGAGAAATCCAGAGAAATAATCATTTATATTGAGACCAGTACTTCACTAGTACTTTACTTTATCGACCCTAGGCTAATTAAATACACATTTGACATTGATGTGTTTGGAGCTAAAAAGAAATCTCAGTAATTAGATATTATGATATCCTTTGTTTGCAAATTTAAAGCCTCTGTGCACACCCACCCACCCATTATATACACCTTTTGGAGGGTATCGCAATTAAGAAGCAATGATATGGAACGTCGTTTTATGATTTATGATTTCTACAACTTATACTACCGATCCCTTCTTATATAATTAGTCCTAAACACATCGCGATAAACTCTGCACAATTTTGTCCTTAAATATTATTATTAGTCTGCATGCCTTTTTCTTTTATAGTAATAACGATACTCATTTCAAATTATATTGCATTTTTTGTCCGACACAATACGAATTTCATTTCGGATACCTACCTTCTCTTCAATCGTATCTTACATAAAATAGTCGTCTGAGAAAAATGTTTTAAATTATTGAAATGTAGCCTCACCTATTTTCGTATGTTAACATTATTCGTTCGTTAAACATATCTGACAGCAAAAGCAATATGAAAATATATAAGTTAATAGATTTTATATAGTACCACTATGCTTTCAAAAGCAAGCATAAAAGCATAATTATTGCTATTTTTCGTGCTATAAAGTAGTAAACAATATCCAATATAGAGAGAGCTTCCTTTCTTAATATTCTATAGAATTCAATACGAATAGGTTGCAGCTGGACCGTATATAACCTCCTGTATTTTTATAGCCCATAATTATATTCTTATCTGTTTCAAAAAAAGAAAGAGCATCAATAACATTTTAGGTCTGCTGAGCGCGCTAAAACAGATATAAACAGAATTAAATTGACTTCGGCTAAATTTCTTATTTATTCTCTTTATACAACATACTATAGTAAAGTGACAGGTAAATTCTTAATTCTCTTTAGATTGTGAAAAAAATAGCATCCTCCTCTAATTATAGACAACTTATCGTCCATGATATTTTAAATTTTATTTTAATTTTTTTATCTATTCATAGAACGTTTTTTTTCCCTGCTGTAGTTTACAAAACACTATAATTCAAAAGGATACCAAAGAATGCAGAAGTATTTTCTTCCAGAAGCAAAATGTCATTTTTAGACAGAATTTATCTATATATTCCAGATTTAGAAATTGATTTTTAGTTATTCAAAGAATATCAAAATAAATGTTGCATATCATTAGTAAAATGGAAAATGTTTTACTTCAGTTATTTGTCTTTTGGCAATTAATTATACCTAAAGTTCAGCCTTACTTCTATAATGTTACTATAGTTTTTATATCATTCCCGTCAACTATATTGCCCCTACTGCCTCTCAGTCATCCCATTACTCTATCTTTCGGACCATATACATCCGCATTTTTGTGTTAATATCTGTCTGTCATTTTCATACATGTTTTTATTTTCATATTTTGAAATTTGTTTTCATTTTCTTCTCAATTATGTTTTTACAAAAATTCAAAATTCGATCATATCTAGTGTATACGAAATTTGCAATGGATTAGATATTAAACGTGTGATGCATTTATGAGACCTAATGTAACACACGCACGCATATTCACAGGACGAACCCTACACCAATCCAGTATTAAACACATAAAATCACAGACACATATATACCCATACATACTTATATGCTACATGCCTTAAATGATTTTCATACGTCTAACTTATATCTTACATAACATATATATTTCTGACTAAGAAGCCATAGCCAAACATGAAGACGGCACATACTGGTTAAATGGAGCAAATAACAATACAAGCACCTTCAAAAGATATAACGATTCCACCTAAAAATATATACCGAAAAGAATTCAATAACAAATTAACCGACTTCATCCACCGCTTACGATGTATAGCCTTATTTTATGGCAAAAACAACCAAGGAGATACGACGTACCACCACAACAACAATGACTTTACCAAAGGAATTTTCAAAAGAAGAAAAAAGAACGCCACCAAACAGCCACTTGGATGCCTTCGAAAACGAACTATGGGATACTATTAAGAACCTACAATTCAAACGACATGCTCTAAGGAATAACATCTACCAAAAATAACTAAAGGACCTACTATACAAACTGAAATTGCAAAAGGGAATTATTGTACAGTCTGGTAAAACCAGGAATTCATACATTTTGGATATTAATTCATACGACCAACTGTTGCATAAAGAAATTACAAAATAATACAAAATAACACCCAATAACAACTTAAGATCTATGAACTTAGCAGTTAAGAATAATATGATAAACTACAACATAGAGGAGAAAGCTGAATCCTTCGTAAATTTCAGACCCCGCATAACAATAAAGGACCATAAACCAAATTTCTTAACAGATGCGAAAGTTAGATTAATATGCCCCAATAAGTCAGATCTATGTAAGTTTAGTAAATTATTATCAGATAAATGTATCCCTAACTTAAAGAATAAGATAGCCCTAGTGCTATGGTCCAACCTCTATGAAGCCTTAAACTGCTTCTTCAATATACAGAACAAGAACCACTACAAGTTCCTACAAATAAACATAGAAGATTACTACTCATTTACTAACCCTACGATCCTTAATACTGCTCTTATCTTCGCCGACAGTCATACCCAACTAACAATGAATGAAATTAATGTAATATTAGAAGCGATAAACTCCATAATAAATTTCAATAACAAACAATGGGTAAGGAAAGACACCCGTAATAACTTCGATATCACCATGGGAGCCCCGGATTCAGCACAGATAACTGACCCACTTTAATATTTACTAAAATTTACTATCTACTATTACTATTTACTAAATTTAGTAAAATATTAAAAGGTATTTACTATCATATTTACATGAAGAATTGGAAGAAATCAGGGGTGGGGTATATAGGGACGATGCATTATATATACTAAAAAAATGTCTCAAACAGGAGATTAGAATTAACTAAGAAAATGTTATATAATTTTAAAAAACGATTTGGCCTAACTATTACCATAGAAAAGGAGCATAATTCTATAAACTACTTAGATGCTAACTGCAACCTAGCCACGGGACTACATGAAACCAACATGAATCCAAATACAAACCTTAAATGTATAAACGCATCAAGTAACCATCCGAACTTTATTAAAAGAGGACTGGTAGAAAACATCAGCAAGAGAACTTCCTGCCTCTTTTTTCCAACCACGATATCTTCAATAACTATAAGACATTCTACACTAGCGCATTACAAAAAGCTGCTTATGAGGAAAAAATTAAATATCTAAACTTTGAACACTATAGAAATAACCGGAATAACTTCAGTGCCCAAGACATTTATCATAACAGTAACTATACTCCAAATCACACTAACAACCATAACAGCAATATGAACAACATTAATAAGAATAACAGTAACGATAACAGAAAAAAAACAGTAGGAAAACGAGAAGTTTCAAACGAAGATAAATAATAACATTAAAAATGATAACATAAGTAATACCAACAATGCGAAAATTAGTAATATTAAGAATACTAATATGAATACTAATAAAAAGTTAAATATCAATAGGATTAAAAATACCGCATCCCAAAAAACTAATATAATCCCTAGTTAAGAATGATAATACCAATCTATATAAATTAAGGAAACCGTACAGAAATAACCACAATATAACTGATAGTAATAATAATAAAAATAACTATAGAAAGAAATATAATATTCATAACCATAACTTTATACTCTACAAGATTACTGAGGACAGTTTCTACACCAAATCTAATAATACTAAAAATAAACGAAATAGCGATAAGATCTGGTTAATAATCCCTTTCACGATTAGGCTTAAAACAAACATAGTACATACCATAATGAGACTTATAGATATGCACGTGAACTTAAATAACAAATGCTCTAAAATCTTTAAAAATAATATTAGAGTGGACCATAGCTTAACTAGTAACCTGGCTACTACCATAGCCACGATCAACAATAATAAGCTAGAGGCCTTCTATGAAACTAGGAAAAATAACAACATAAAACAGAGCAACCAATCGAGAGATATAATAAATGTCATCCCTAATAGCTTACCCTCAAATAACACGGACAACGGCCTCATAAATAATAACCCTCCTCAACACAACATACACACTATATTATAATGTTATACAGAAGCAACTAAAAACAAAATGATACTTAGATAATTCCCACCAATCAAGTTTCAGAAATAGAAGTAAAGCGAACACTACAGGACTTAGTAGCTACATTTGGTAATTGAAAGATAATAATATCATCTATAGTTTGGAATGGCCTATCCTTGGCAAAACTTCCTCGTATAGCATTAACAATAAGCGCTGTGAAATATATATAAACGAAAAACTATTTATTTTAATGGCTACATCACCTCTTCTTAATAGGAGACGTAAAAATAATATTTTGTTTGCATAAAAGCCGATTCGTATTCTTAAAGTATAGATAAATCTACTTTGTCCATATTTACCACTATCTCCTACGACGAGTGATTTGTGCTAATCATTACGAGTGCTTTCTGCTAATCGTCATGATATCGGTCAGTGTAAAAACAGAGTACGTAGTAGATGGTCATACACAGTCGTGGTCTCACTTGTGTTACTAACTATACTGCTATAGCAGAGTGGCGTTATAACATTCCGGCATTAAGAGTACAACAGTGGCGACGAGGAATTACGAAACTCAATAAAGTTGTTTATTTTTGTTTTTTGCGCGAGATTTGTATGAGAAAAAGTGAAAGAACAACACCAGTAGTAGCTACAACTACAGGAGCAACACCAGCAACAACAACAACAACAACAACAACTGAAAGAACAACAATTGCTATTACTGCAACAAATGCTGAGAAAATGTTCTCGCCACATTTTGTTGCAAATGCGATAACAATTTAAGTACGAAGAAGATGAAGGAGTTACTTTCATAGCTTACTGTAGAAGATACGGAGAAATCTTCAATAAAGAGTGCAAAGGTTGGGACGACGATATGAAAACATGTTTAATCTTAACGAAAAATTGGCTGCAGAAGAACATGAACAATACAGCAATTACGTACTTCCGAAAAACCATTCTGACATAAATTCTAAAGATACAACAGCCATATCGTGTACAATTCTTAGTTATAAAAGCTCGTTGTTAAATATACGTTGGAAATGTTTGAACCAAGAAAAGAGGAAGAGAACTACATCACAAATGCCGGTAGAGTTAACAGAGAATGTGAAAAGTACAAACTGGACGAATGTTTAAACTTAACGCCAAATATGTTCAAGTGCCGATATTTACTCAGAGACTAACTGCAGAAAAGACACAGAAGTAAGAACAAGATCCCTCTCTAAGTTGGAACAAAACCAAACTGTATGAGAAGAGTGTGAAAGAATAGTAAATTTTAGACGTGACATAGATATACTTGAATATAAAGATTATCCCAAGTGAAACAAGTGCAAAAAAGCAGAATAGAAGTCTAGTGTGCACTAAAATACAGCAAAAACAGGACTAGAAAGTGAGTATTACAAATCTGATGAAGAAAAAGGGAACCCCTATGTCTTATACGTGTCAGTTTATTTATGTCATTGTATATTTACAATGCAGTTTTTCATTTATTAGTAACGGCACGCAACACACACCAGACGTTTATATATATATATATATATATATATATATATATAGTTGAAACACTCCTGTCACAACGTGGGACCTTGAAGACTGCTTAAATGCAAGAAAGTATACTAGTCCCTTAATATTTGATATTCAGTATTTCATCTATTCAATAATACAATCAATATTTCATTTCATTTTACTATTTATATACTATTTATACTATATTTTCCATATATTCTATATTCTACATGAATTTTATAAAGAATGTAAATAAAACATAAAAAACAGAGTTGGAATTCCTTTGAATAATATATATATATATATATATATATATATATATATATATATATATAATATATATATATATATAATATATATATATATATATATATATATATATATATATATATAATATATTATATATATATATATATTATATATGTATGTATGTGAGTGTGTATACATATGTACTTACATATATACACATATATGCATTTACACACGCTTATGCAGTTATACGTATTATACTTACACCTGTCTATATGTGTCTCACTCTCACTCTCTCTCTCTCCCTCTCTCACTCTCTCTCTCTCTCAGAACTGTGTAAGTAGGTCAGTGAAGTTTCAGTTAATAATGTAAGTGTACGAGAGAGATTGTTGGAAGCCTCCTGAGCCGTTGTGAGTATGTGTATATTTATTTGTTTGGCAACATATAATTATAACGAATGTCTCAATTGATGGCATAGATTATTGGTTCGTTCCAATTGTTACATTTCGTTCGCAAGTGGAAATGAATAGGTTTGAAGTAAACCTTGGCATTAATAAACACCTGGAAAATGTTTTCATACACTAACGATATAGATTTCGTGAAGATTTAAGGAGACTCTCTCTTGCTGAATAATAATAATAATAATAATAATAATAATAATAATAATAATAATAATAATAATAATAATAATAATAATAATAATAATAATAATAATAATAATAATAATAATAATAATAATAATAACTGAATCAAAACGGGAGGCGGAATATAAATTATATATATATATATATTTATTTATATATGTATGTACGTATGCATATATATATATATTTATATATGTATGTATGTATGCATATATATATATATATATATATCAACGAAGTTCTAGTTAAATAATTGGAACTTGTCTATGTATACAATGATACTAATTATAGAGTAGACATTGATTCAGTACAACATACCTTAAGACGAATATTTGAAGTGTATGTGTGTATATATATATATATATATAATATATATATATATATTATATATATATGTGTATGTATATATATATATTATATATATATATTTATATATATATATGTGTGTGGTGTGTGTGTGCGTATGCATATATATATATATATACATACATATGAACATGTATATATAGATATAAATATTCAAAGGCATGTATTAATACATATATGAGCGTATATATTATATATATATTATGTATTATATATCAAGAGTGTATAAATATATAGAAAGAGAGAGAGGGGGAGAGAAAAAGAGAGGGGGGAGGGGGTGAGAGATAGCTGAAAATACATATTCATCTACTCATCACAGGGATATTTCTCAGAATACGAAACCCTACAAATATTTCTATTTAGAATATGCCTATATATATATGTATGTATATATGATTGATTGATTGAGTGGTTGAGCAGTTGTTTCAGCACCCAGTCATAGTGTGGTAGGAGCTGAGTTAAACAGCTTCTTCCTGGTCGGAAACCATGTTGGGTGTCGGGCAGCAGGTCATTTTCTTCAAGGAAGGTGATCCGTTTCCTTCTGACTATTCGTTCCATGACCTTGCTGATGTGTGAGGTCAGAGAGATAGGTCTGTAGTTCTTGGCCTCCGCTCTGCTACCCTCTTTATGAATAGGGCATATTTTACCTTCCTTCAGTTTTCTTGGAAGTTTGCCAGCTGCAAGGAAGCTCTGAAAGAGGAACTGCAGTGGTCTTGCTAGGACTCTCTTACATACTTTTAGGAGGATTGCCGGGAATCCATCGGGGCCAGTAGCTGAATCTGTTTTCATTTCATCTATAGCCTTTATTACATCGTCTTCCTTTATATCGATGTAATTTATCGTCGCCGCCTCTGATTTTATATCTGCAGTGGTAAAGAAGTCAGTTGGATTGGTGATTTGGAAATGCCCAAGGGGTGGAGTGAAAACACTCTTGAATTGCTCATTCAGTATTTCACTTACCCTTAAAGGTTTTCCTGTGAGTGTGCCATCCTTTTCAAGGAGTGGCCCTATCCTGCAGTGCACCGTAGCTGTTTCTTTGGCATACCTGTAGAAAGCTCTGGGGTTAGATTTTATGTTGTCTATAGCCCAGGCTTCTTTGTCTGCTCTTTCCTTTTCATGGGAGAGTTGCAGACATTTTTCAATTTCCAACAGTTTTATGTTCAGGCGGGACTTTTCACTGCTTTCAATTTGTTTGTTTAGGCGATTTGAAATTTTTGTACGCCGTCTCATTAAAATTTTCCTCTCTCTGGGGATTTTGTTCTTGTGTACAGTGGCCTTTCTCTCTGGGACACATTTGTAGCATATGGCTTGCATTACAGACATGAATTGTTGAAGTTTCACGTCGATGTCTGGCGAGGGGAGACATTCAGGCCAGTTTTGTTTGAGGATCTCTTTCTCAATTTGTTTCCAGTTTGCCTTATGGAAGTTCAAGCTGGAAAGATTATGAGGGTTTCTTGTAGGCTGCATGTCCATGCTTTCCTTTGGCCCGTACATGGTCAGCTCTACCATGTTGTGATCCGAGAGTAGTGTCAGTGTCACTTTCAGATTATGGATGAGATCCATATTATTTGTGAAGCAGAGATCCAGTGTGTTACCTGCCCTGGTTGGTTGGAGTATTACTTGCTCCATGTACAGGGTGTTGATGAGGTTCAGGAGGGACCTCGCCTGTCCTCGTTCACATCTTGTCATTCCTGCGAGAGAGAGGCCCTCGGGCCATCTGACATTGGGTAGATTGAAGTCTCCCATAGGAGTACACTTATGTGTTGTTCTAATGTAATCAGAACTTCTTCTAATTTTATAAGGCAGTCTTCAAACTTGCCTACATGGCTTGGGGCATCTGGAGAGAGATATGTAGCACAAACAACTACATCAAGTTGCCTTATATGTACAATTAGTGTGTCACACACCGAGTTTGAGTATGACAAAAGGACCTGGGGTGTGAGGTCCTCACGGATGTACATAGCAACTCCTCCATGACTCCTTTCTTTTCTGTCGGTCCGTAGTACAACATACTGTGGTATGTGTAATTCCGCAACTGCTATGCCCGGTTTCAGGTGCGTTTCCGTAAGTGCTATGCATAAGGCTTGATTGCATGCAACAAAGTCTCTCAAGAACGGGATCTTTGTCTTGTTACTGAGTGTTTGCAGTCCTCTGATGTTCAGTAGGAGCATCGAGGTGAGGTGTATCTTGTTGCCGGCGGTGTCCACCTTGGGTCTGTTTGCTGTGGTGGTCTTGTATATTGAGGGTAGTCCCATATATAGTGTTATGAGTTTAGCTAGTGCAGTCTTGGTGACCCACATTGGAATTATGGTTCCGGCATGTCTGGGCGAAAACTGACAGTGCTTTGTTTAATGGAAGACTAATGGGTTTTGGAAGGACCTTTCTGGCCTTGTGCGGTCGATTAGGGGTCATTCTAGACACCCCTTGAATATGTCGTGAGAGAGGATGAGGGGGCAGAGAGGGACAGGCAGAGAGTATGGTAGAGCTGTCATGAGAGGGTAATAGGCAGCAGGCGATAGAGATAGGCAGTAAGACCAGAGGGCAAATAGAAAGGCTATAAGCAGTAAGGGACAGATTGAGGATAGAGATAGAGTAAGGGATCAGAGAGCAAATAGAAAGGCTATAAGTGGTAGAAACAGAGGGAGATGAGGTAGTGGGAAGGACAGAGACGAGTGAGGTCTTGGCAGTCGGTGAGCGGTCGTCGAAGAACACAGACGGATCTTGCAGTCGCTGGCCGGTCCTCGAGGAAGACAGTCGGATCCTGGAAGTCAGAGCGAGTAGATGGAATCTTAGAAGCGTTGGAATTTTAGGAGCAAGTTGGATGCGAGAAAGCTTGGCGGCACAGAAGGGATATGTACAGAGGATTTAGCAGTATTGAGAGGAATGGGACACTGGCAGATTCAATCAGGATTTGAGGTATGTGTTTGTGCATTGATATGTGTCACGGTGTATTGAACAGTGAAAAGAACAGTCAAGGACTCTGTCGATGTAGTCGATAAAGAACATTGTGAATTGAAGAGTAAAGGACTTGTTGATGTGACGTTATCTGTGATGTGTACCTTTGAAATACTGTATATGACTTGTTGTGTCTCCGGACTGATATATTGTTACATGATGTTGTTAAATGCATTGATCTGTGGTATACCCGTATGATGTATTGATTTGTTGTTTGCCTTAAATGTATTTGATGTGTGGCAAGTGATTGTCATATAGACTGTTGTTGAATATAAGCCAGTGTCTCTGTTGCCTCTGTGCCTCTTTTGGGGTGTCTCTCTGGGTTGTGCCTCTGTATCTCTGTGCTGCTGCGGTTGTGGCTGTTGTTGTATCTCTCCTCTATCCTCTTTGGGTTCCGTGGCGAACTAGTGCCGTTCGGGCGAGCGACGACGGGTGATTCCGTAACAATATATTTACGCTTAGCAGCAGCCGAAGCAATATTTATGTCCTTAATGTGGATTCTTTCTCAGAACACCGAGTAGTCCGTTATTTGCTTTTATATCACCTGTAATATTGATGCATGTTATATAAAAAGCACTTACATTTTAATCGTTGGGAGACAAGGGGTGTCTGCTAAGGGCGCTAAATCTACCGGATTTCGAGCTACCCGGTCACCTCAGCCAAATTTCGTGTAGTATATGAATTGCAGCGATCAATGTAAGTTCCTCTTACGGAATCGCCAATCAGTTCACATAATATTCAAATACAAAATAATGTAATGTTAAGTAAATGTGCCACTGAAAATCCAGAATATTCGAACAAGAAGAAATATCCTATAAATAATATATTAAAGAATATAAACTGTGCAGGTCTGAGAGGTGAATAGATATTTATTAATCACGCGACTATCATAGATTCACAGTGTCCAAAATGTAGTATGAATTTAACCGTTCAACAGAATATACGTCTTGTCTGCATTTATTATTTATGCTCAGCACTATGCCATATGTCTTGTCTACTTCCGGCTTTTCATGTATTTTGAATTTTGTGACTATATTTAGAATCGAACCTCTGCTGTAAGTATGATTTTCCGGTGATCTGATGAAGCGGTTTACTCTATTTACGAGAAAGCAGTATTCTTTATTTATATGGAATATACAATTCTTATTTTAAGAATGCAACACGTGCACATAGTATGCTGAAATTAATCCTATACTACGAAAGTTCAGAAACGGCCCTAAACCCATGGAAATCACATCGTTAAATAACTACTTGCCTTTCAATATTCCTGACTTTATGTTATAATGTATGTGTGTGTGTGTGTGCATGTGTGTGTGTTTGTGTGTGTGATATACGACATTGAAAATGCATTCAGGAATTGAATCAGAATTCAAATATATACATACGACACTCCGTCGGTTACGTCGACGAGGGTTCAAGTTGATCCGATCAACAGAACGTGCAAGCGGCTGACCACTCCGCAGATGCGCGTACTCTTAACGTAGTTCTCAGGGAGATTCAATGTGGCACACAATGCAACAAGGAAGGCTATTCAAATGAATTACAGGTAGGTGAGTGGACTTGCCCCCCCCCCCAAAAAAAAAACAGTGCTTTGCTCAAAGACACACCACTCCATCGGGAATCGAACTCACCACCTTCCGATTGTGAGCTAATTATATATATATATATATATATATATATATATATATATATTCAGGTGTCCTAAATGTATTTTCAGTTTTGGATCCTGCAATCGCTGGGTATTTTGAGTACTTCGCGATCTGATAACAAATCATACACCCTTTACCAAGTGACCCCTGCAACGTTGGTCATATCTATACCTTGGTATAAGTAGCATTCTATTGATGATCCTAGTTGTCGCTTTATATCCAGAAACATGAAGATGCTTTTTTCTGCACCCTATACCTTGTCGTCCATAGTCCTTGTTCACATGCATATGTACGTGTGTGTGTATGTTTTTATCCAAATCCATTATCCTGAAGATTACGGCGAATGCGTATAAAGATCATCTGATAAATGCAGAAGACATTTCGGAAATTTCATCCAGACCGTGATACAGGTTGCTGGTTGTTTTTTTTTTGTTTTTTTATCTCTTTGCCCCCTCTGTGTAAGAATATGTGTACTAATTTCGAAAAACTTTGTAGAGAATATTTTCGAAAATTAAAAATTTATCAAATGAATAATATGATCCTTACTCATTCACACAAATATTCACACATACATACATGCATACATACATACGTGCGTACACACAGCATGGGTAGATGTAATTGTAGATGCATACAGAAATATATGTATATGTATATGTATATAAATATATACGACATAGAGGCACACAGATGTATAGAAATTATTTTCTTTTTTCTACAGGCATACAGGCATAAGGTCTAAAATTGAAGAGGAGACGACTAGTTGATTAAATCGACCCCAGTGTTTTCTGCTAGTTATTTTATTGACCTGAAAGGCCGAAAGATTCGAAGTCGTCCTCGATGGAATGAGAACTGAATACGTAAATCTGGATTAAATGCCGCTAAAATTTCTAACAGTGTGCTAACGGTTCTGCCAGTTCACCGTGTTTATAGATAGATTCCTAGATATATAAACGCACACACACACACACACACACACACACACCCAACTACACACACACAAACACAAACAATTACACACCCACGCACATATAATGTAGGTGTATTTTATAGCATTGTGAAATTAAACCCTATAAAGTGCATTTGCTCATCTACTTTCACCTTTTATTAAAATCTGTCATGATTTGCATGATTTGTAATGCTTTTCTTGAATAACAGAACCGACGTTCTAGCATATAATATATTATTTATGCTAATTTCTGATACAGAAGAGTGTATTTGACACATTCCAACGCTTTTAACTCTAATGGCTTTGTTATGGAAGAACAGTAATTGATGATCTTAAATTGCATGAAAGTGTATTAGTATTTGCCATGAATATACTTGTACCAATTTATAACTAATATTCTCTTGTTCCATACTCATGAAACTCAATTAGTTTGGGAAAGATTATTGCATGAAATCATTCTGGATGAAATTTTAACCTAATATAACGACATGAAATATATGACTTACTTATTTGATATAAAGTGCTTATTTGAAAGAGGATATAGGAAATCTGTGGTCTGTGTTAATAACGTACGTTTTTCTTACAGCTAAATCTATGTTCGCAGACATCTGTGTTTCATTATTATGAGAGGTTTATGGTGGCAAGCTGGCAGAAACGTTAGCACGGACGAAATGCCTGGCGGTATTACGTCTGTCTTTATGTTCTGAGTTCACATTCCGCCGAGGTCTATTGGCCCCCGCTCCAAAACTTTCGGGCCTAGAATAGAAAAGATTATTAAGAGGGGTTTTGATGTGATTGCTTGTGTTATAATAAATGTTAGTAATGCCGGTATTTCATAGCATATAGTAACATTTAGAGTTGATATGTGTTTAGTGTTGTCAAAGTAATACAAATAGTGATATAAATACTGGTTGTATCTAAATCTTTTAAAGCCGTGGAACTAGATTTTGAAGAAGGCCATTTTCATTTTTTCTAATTCTATGTTTTTAAGTATACCATGATAACAAGATTCGAGACAAATGAATTTCATTTTCCTCTCTGTCTTTTCTATAAAATCGGCCGAAATGGAACTGTTCTGAATAATCTCTGGAGTAGTTTTACTGAGACGGTGCGTAGTTCAGAGATCAGAGAGTCTCTCCAGGGTGAACTTTTCTGCATTGAGCTGTCATTGTCCCGGTACTATAGGCATATGGTCAGAATGTCGCAGAAAAGAACAGCAAGCTAACCGGTAGCAGTACTAGAGTTAAACCAAGAACGAGGCGGTCAAATATGTAGGATGGGTGAGAATTTCCCGGCATCGATGTCTCTCATTCAAGACAACTTTATTGCAACAATGAAGGAGTAAGTCCCTTTGCGATCTATCGACATAGAAATTTGTTTGTTTTGGTTAGTGCTGGATGTGGAATGAGACCTCAAAAAAGCGTTTCATCCACCCACCTATCTCTCTCTCTCTCTCTCTCTCTCTCTCTCTCTCTCTCTCTCTCTCTCTCTCTCTCTCTCTCTCTCTCTCTCTCTGATTGGGCCCGAATGAAGCACATGCTGTCAGATATAGTTGGCATAAAACTGGCGGTAGACTTGAAACGCCATAAGGCACATTAAATAGGTGACGCTGTGTGGAATTTGGATGCGTGACGGGGAATATATAGCAAGGCATGGAGCGAAATCAATGCGGTTTAGTTTCGATGAAAGAGTCTGACCAAGTGTATTCAGGATATCTGTCTCTCAGTCTATAATGTGTGTGAAGGGGAAGCAGGTTGATATGGTAAGGTGAAGAATGCAGAATATTCAAATTCTCTACTAATGTTACTGGTGTAGCACGAGCAAATCACCAGACGTTGTGACGGTTGAAATCACCAATAACGGTAACTTCCAAAAGATGTGCGGATAACTGCGTTGACGTTGGTAGTAGACATGACGGAAGAAATGCTGGTGATTTGGGGTGTTGGGGAAGCTTTAAAGAAGACAGATACATTTCGACGAGTGATGGAAAAGACTTTCAGTTTGGACGGCGTTATGAGCAAGTGACGAGGAGAGTGAAGTTTATGTAAGCAGATACACATTTCCGACTGAAGCTACAATGCAGAGTATAGCCTGGAAAATAGGAATTGATTTAAGGCGACAATTAAGGGATGTTCAAAGACTAAGATCTAGGCAGGAACGTTAGAAGCAAACCCATAATATTGGAGAGAAAGAAAGGAGTATTGTCCAGAGGTTTTGCTTCGGGAATTTTAGCATTTTGAATATTACAAGCTGATGGTGCGTTGAAGGACCAAAGGATCAATCCGACAAAAGTGTGGAACGTATGCTTCGAAAAGATTGTTCTATTCTAAAAACAGCCATGGATAAGGTGACAGTGTCCAATCAGACGATAGGAGGGAAAAATGAGAAAAAAAAGGTACATATGTGTAACTACATTATATTACGTTGAAAAGGTTAAGTAGAGTATGGAAATCAAAAGACAGAATGAGAAAGGTGGGAAATAAGCGTGATATATGAGTTAATGTATTTTCCGCAGTATTAGACCTATATTCCGCAAAATACTCTAGTGTAACGGTGAACTCGGAACCAGTGAAGTAAAAATTAAAATTGATTATTTGTTAGTCGCATAATAGACCTTTGACTTCGTGTAAGTAGAAAATATCATTTGTTATGCTGTTACTTTTGTTGTCGAACTATGTTGAACATCTATGTAATATGAACCTGTGTGGGCCTGCATACAGGTACACACACATACATGTGTATATATATATATATAATATATATATGTATATATATAATATATATATGTATATATATATAGTGTATATATTTATGTGTATATATACATATATATATATATATATATATATATATACATAACTATATACATATATGTGTGTGTGTATACTATAAACTGTACACATGCATACATATACAGATACTCATGTATATGTAAACGGGTTTATATATGTAAATATGTGTTTAGTCGCGATCATATATATATATATATTAATTATGCATGTATTATGATATATATATACACATAAATAAAAATATTATATATATATATATAGCTACATACATATATATATATATATATATATATAATATATAGCTACATACATATATATATATATATATATATATAGCTACATACATATATATATATATATATAGCTACATACATATATATATATTATGCAGGTGTATGTATATGTGTATATAAGTACACATGTGTATGTGTATGTATGTGGACGAAAGTATGTGTGTGCCTCTGTGTGTATGTGTGTGTATGTACATTCGTATACATATACGTGCGTGCATGTCTAACAATATCTATATGCTTATATATCCATCTTAAATGTACGTAGCAATTCATTTATGCATCTGAAATAAAGTATGTGCATATAATTTTAATTATAAATGCATCACTGCGTTCTACTATGTATACTTAATGCATATGTTTAAGCTTTACTATTTGCAAATGTGTATACGTATGTTCGTGTCTGTGTATGTGCGTGGGTTTCCGTGCGTCTATATATACATATATATATGTAGACAGATATATATATATATATACATAGAGAGAGAGAGAGAGAGAGGCAGTTAGATAGATTGATAGATAGATGCATACATACACAATACCATTGTTATTTCAATGTTAATTGTATCATAATGCATAATGTTATCACCTGGCTGGTTATCTAATTGATTTCATGTTATCAGCTTTGTATATTGCCTTCGCATACCTAAATGCATACATACCTGTGTGTACGTATGTGTTTGGGTGTGTGTGTGTGTGTGTATGCGTGTGTACGTGTGTGCCGAATGGTGAATGCATTTCATCATAATCATGGCAAAAGATTATTCATGGCGTAAATCGATGATTATAGGTACTGTATTAGAAAAGTCTGTGATATTTAATCCAAAATATCTGAAGGTAAATATAAATTTACTTGTCATATTTACATTGAGATATGATTGGTTGCCGAAGAAAACCTAGCAAAACCCGTCTCATACCAGTTCACTTTCAAAGGCACATAAGGCCTTTAGTGCTATGTAGGAAAAGCTAGATTCTTTTATTATTGAATAATATTGACAAATAAATTAATGCGTTTAAAGAATGCTTCTCTTTTTCTGTCTCTGGTAAATTTGTTACGATTCCATTAAACCACTTTACTAGTCCATACTTGGAATATGAATAAATATAGATGAAAGTATCACGCACTCCGATTTTGTTTCTAGTATTGCAAAATGATCTGACAATATTACAGGACGGAGATATCATGCTTTATATCATCTAATATAGGGGACCGTTTCTTCTATAATCAACGAATTGGTCTTATATATTCTAATATTGTTATTCTTTAAGCTCAAAACTCCAAATATATTTGACTAGTGAAGTGGTAAGGCGCGGTCTTTGAACACAAATACATACATACACACACACACACACACACACACACATATATATATAAATATATATATATATATATATGTATAGGTGCAATGGTCCAGTGGAAGGACTGAAGAGAAGTAGGAGTCGGGGTACAGGTTGGAAGATAGAGGGGGCTATATGAGAAGGGGGCGAGAGTTGAGACCAAATGGCGTAAAAGAGCGAAGAGAGAAGATTAATCCCTGTTCACGGTGCAAACGGGAATCCGGATGGCCTCTGTGCAAGGACAATCCGAACACAGACAGGTGTTGCAAGGAGTGACCGGTGGAGCGGAAATGGCGTGAGACCGGTGTGCATTGGCAAGGCGGATGTCAGGGAGGTGCTCCGCGAACCGGTCAGCCAAGCGGCGTCCCGTTTGTCCGATGTACAGGGAATGGCAGAGAGAGCAGGAGATGGAATAGATGATATTGCTGGAGGTGCAGGTGAAGGAGTTGATGATGCGATAGGGTCGATGATGGGTGCCAGTGAGGAGCGTGGTGTTGGAGAGATAAGGGCAAGTGCGGCAACGTTGGCGGGAGCAGGGGAACGAGCCAGGTTGGGAGGTAGGGTCAGGGAAGGAGCTGTAGACCAAGAGGTCTCGTAGGTTATGGGCTTGTTTGAAGGAGAGGAGGGGTCGGTTAGGAAAGGTGTGAAGTGGACGAGTCGGACTGGAGATGCCGGAAAGCTTGAAGAATGGTGCGTTGGAGAGGTAGGGTTGTGGGGTGTTAAGTGAGGGGAAAAGGGAAGTGGGAGACTACAGGGCGGGTTCGGGCGGAGAGAGCAGATGCACGGTCTACGGAACGTGCTCTGGACAAGGGCGGTGTGGATAGTGGTGAGGGGGTATCCACGTAGGATGAAGTGGCGAGCCATGAGTTGAGACTGAGTCTCAAAGCCATGGTCGTCACTACAGAGCCTACGTAGACGGAGGAATTGGGAATAGGGGATGGAAAGCTTGGTGAGTTTGGGGTGGGAGGAAGAGAAGTTTAGGTATGAATGTGAGTCTGTGTTTTTGTAGTGAATGGAGGTGGTAAGAGTCCAGTGATGAATGCTGACCAAAATGTCGAGGAATGAGACAGGGGTGTTGGAGATAGTGGAGGTGAAGTGGAGGGCAGGGTGGAAGGATTGAACGAAAGAGAGGAAGGAATCTAGATGTTCACGGGAGAGTGAGGTGGCACCGATAATTTCGTCAATGTAACGACCGTATAGTTCGGGAGTGGGACCAGTGAAACTAGAAAATATTTGGGCCTCAACATAAGAGAGAGAGAGAGAGAGAGAGAGAGGAGAGAGAGAGAGAGAGAGATGGTGCGAATATCTTACAGCGATTTTCAGTAATGACTAGATTACAACTCGTTTCATTATTTACTGCGTGGTGAATCTTAGCTTGATAAGTAAATAGTTAGGAAGGTACATACCGATGAGACAGTAGGTATTTGTGAGGTAACATATAGTTAGAAATAGTATGCTCGTTCGTGCAAGGGAGAATTATCTGTTCACATAGAGTTTTATGGGAATAAAGTGTATTCTACAACCGTAGCTCACATTAATGCATTTATTATTAAAAATTGTATTTCTAAGTTCTATAAAAAATATTCATTTATAAAGCTTAAGAAAATCTTGGCAATATCAATTTAAATTATAGTGGCAATTATATACTTTTTCACTGCCTGTTTTTTTTATCTATACATTCTCTATTTTAATCTACTGCATTTAATACGCAATTGCAGATTTGTTTTAAAATGCAGCACTGTTAATGTATTTCTGCAAAAGAAAATATTTGAAGATTATCAGGAAATGTGTGGAATTCATATTCGTATAATGCAATTGAATGTTAGGTTTTTTTTTTGAAACAGTAGATTTTGACAAGTCCCTAAACCATTATGGTATCTCTGAAATTAGCTTTACATATGTTTGAATGAAGATTCCTATACATACTTAATTCAGGTTATTTGAATATACTGAAAATTGCATTGGTAGCATACCCATTCTTTGGCCATTCATAGTTGACGAATATATGAAACCTGGTCGATAAATCCCGATGCTCCTCTGGTGTGTCAATTCATTGCTGTATTCGATCGACAAAAATGTTCTATGTACACATTCTTATTCGTCGGGTCACTGAGAGGATGTTGTACAGAAACAGCATATAAAAATGCTTCTGTAATTTATTATGTTCAACTTATATTGTTTATATCTCACTCATATAGAGGATGGAAACACAGAATGCCCGGTACACAAATTGCTTGGTATGGAGATTGAAATGAAACGTTATTTCTCTTTTTTTACCTTGAGTAAGTTAGAGAGGCATGTATGTAACAGGTTGTAAACTTTTCGTGCAATGCTTTCTCGTTAGAAATTATAAAGAGAATATGTCTTATTTTTCCATTTTTGCACCTTACTTGTGAGAACTCTTTTCATCAGAAATGACAGAATTTCAGATGATAGCCCATAGAGCACCTTAACTATGAACTACTAGAAAGCCGGCATTGGCATGCAGTAGACCAATGACTGTTCAGATATATTTGTGCTGTTCTATCTTCGGTTAGAGCAAGAAGTTTAAATTATCCTCGCTTTCACTTCCTTCTTTCTCTATAACAAGACGTTCAAACTTTCACATGTGTTTCATTTGTACAGGTGTTTTTGATATATCTAGAAATTCCATATACACCTTCAGATGGTAATACTTATATTTACTTCGAAGCTGCATTATACGAAGCACAGTGATTCGCGTATGACGGTTTTGAAATCAATGAGACCAATTGTTGAATCTTAGATTGTAACAGGACTTTCATTAAAATAAAAGTATCAAAAACGCATAGTCTAATGAAAGAAATGTGTCCTTTCGTTTTATACACGATAACAAATTTAGCTATCTTCCAGTATCAAAGTTCCTGCCAAGCAACTTTGAAGAGGTATTTTCGTCATGTGCAGACAGTACCTTGACCATTTATGTTTGAATTCTCCCCATTTCAGTATATTTCTAGGTCTTTAACGTTTTGCGAACAACACTACTCGCAGTAATTGACGGTGATACCTCAACTTATTAGATGATGAGAATTTTAGAAACGTATTCACTGGATGAGGCATTCTTCCTTGTACACTGTTGTTTTAGATCCGCTATTGTATAGATATGGGATGTCTGTTGAATATTCGGTCGTTATAAAAGAAATGTTTCAGCCGTATATGATTTATATCTTAATAAAGTAACTCACTTTAAAATATGCACCTAGATCTCGTGGGTATTTGCTCATACAGAAGAGGTCAGCACTAATTATGTTAGGGTTTGATTTGGGAGGTTGTCCAGAACTGCTTTGTGGATCTTTCTATGCAGGAGCCTTTCGATTATACACGGGTTCTCATCAAACCAATAAACTTCGTCTCAAATCTGATGGTAATCTGTATGATATAATATAGAACTTTAATTTAGAACATTTGTCAATCATTCATGCCAGCTGTGAAGGAGGCATGTGCCTCTGAAGTTTTCGCGTTAACGGTAACATAATAGCCATTTCTATTATAAATATCGAGATTGTTGCATTTGCCACAGTGAAGTCACCTTATTGCAGAAACTCTTGCACTTAGTAAAAAACGGAAATGCAATCTGAATCACTACACCTTGGATTATTTTTATTCCTCTATCCTTTTTTACTTCTGATCGAGTGCCTAGTTAGACAGTGTCAAGGCAGTGAACACAATG
Organism: Octopus sinensis; assembly: GCF_006345805.1. Lineage (NCBI taxonomy): Eukaryota > Metazoa > Mollusca > Cephalopoda > Octopoda > Octopodidae > Octopus > Octopus sinensis. The sequence continues at coordinate 112,060,988 of NC_043003.1, forward strand.
GACATTTTTCGACACTTTTCAAGTCTTTTCAGTCCAGTTTCACATTACTGTATGAAATAACCTCCCTATAGTTTGATATAAAACAAAGCGCCAAAGTGACAGACGTAGAACGTTTTGTCGTCGGTTCAGGATGAATTTACAATAAGAAGTAATCACAATTCATGTACAGTGGACGAAACAAAATTATTGTTGGAAAATATTGCTTGAAGCATTAACATTTTACTCATTAAATCGTTCACCTCGAAGCAGCAGACAGGCATATAGTTCAGCAATACATTTCGATATTTTTAAAACAAAAATGGTATATTTTTCGAGAAAGGTGTAATAAAAATGGTTTTAGCACTTAGAAATTTGTAATACGTTTCTTGAACTTACAAGATTGTTATTATTCTAAAGATGATATACAGATGTTCTCCCCAAGCATGATTTTATTACATTTATGTTGTTCTGCCTTTTATTTATGGCCCGATTTTACCGTTTCATCGATAACTATTTGAGCGATGATATATATGTATATGCAATGATTAATGGAAACGCTCTGAATCCCCATACATTCTATCTCAATTAGATCGGTACGAAAATATTGTAATCGAGTAACAGTTAACAGAAAAATATGTTAATGTTCATAAGAGTAATATGTCACACACGTACATAACATTCAATATATGTGTGTATAGTGTGTCTCTTTTCGTGTTTATATGAGTGTAAGCATTTTAATGCTAATATGGAAATATATTAACCGATATATATCTGAGAGATTCGCATATTGTAGCCTTTGACAGAAACGTTCATTTTAATTTGATATTATGAGAGCCTTAATTTGGCGGTCGACATAGAAGAATTTATCTTGATATTATATATATATTAGGTCAGGCAATTTCGCCGATGTATTGCTGTCAAAGCCAGTACCATAATCTAATGTTAAACTCATAAATATCATTCTAATAAGGAATTTTTTACTGCATTGATTTATTTCTATGCTCACGTCCTTATTTACAGTTAGCATGCATAAATTCTTTGTATATATATATATATATATATATATATATATATATATATATATATATATATATATATATATATATATATATATAATATATATATATATATATATATATTATATATATATATATATAAAATCAAAATAAGCAACAAGTATATCCAGAGGTGATTCATTACGATCGTTTCATGCGACTCCATTTAATTGAACAATGCAATCATTACATCATTTTAAAAAGTAGAGCAATCTTCAGTTGCATAAGAATATAGAATTTAGTTAAATTTGAAGGACTCATTTGTATGATTTTATCCAAAATCACCAAGAAGATAAGGGGCTAGACAAAGAACATGTTTTACCAACAACGTCACAGTTGTAATTGAGATTTTTTTCAAAAACGACACTGCTTATCACTGATTATTTCTGTTACTTAGATTTGATTACGGGGGTGGGGGTTAGTTTTAATTTATAGGCTAGTTTATTGAATCTGAGAGAAGACAGAGTGTAGTATCATTTTGGGTTAGGGCAAAGTAAATAGACAATTTATGTGGCATAGTCATAAAACAAGATTTATTTGAAGCAATGCCATTTTGTTCAGTAAACATGTGGCCTTTGAGGGTAACTCTTATACTAGCTCGTAGTCGATGTGCGATCAGTTTATTAACTTGATATTGATTTTCGGGGGTCCGTATGTCTGGTCCATCCGCTCCATCTCTATAGGGTCCTCCTAGCCATAGATGTGATTGTAGTGGGTCTACCTCTTAAACGTCTACTGGGGCTGAAACTTCTAAGGTCATGTTTGTCTAGATATCCATTGTCATATATCAGTCTGAGTAGGAGGCACAGTTCTTCTTTGTTGACACTGAAGAACTACACTTCACTCTCGCTGACACTCTTCACGCACTTCACCGCAAAATCCATGTCAATGGATAGGTATAGGGATACCACATCCATACTACCCTCTATACATCTTGCCAGGTTGCAGGTGTTGTTACAGTCCTTGATCCTGCTGAGGAGATCGTATGTGATGTCACAACCATCTGGTGACATCTGGATTAAATCACAAAGAGGAGGTAGGAGGTCCTGTAGTTGTTCGCGATATGGATATATTTGGGGTACTTAGGTGTACTCAGGACTTAGAGTTTGCTTCTTCCATGGGTATAAGTAAGTATTTCATTTATTTCTTACCGTATTTATCGCTGACGAGGAAAATATTCTTATGAATTAACTCTGAAATCGGGGCCGATATAATAATAACGGAATTTTTTTAGATATTTCTGTCGGCTTACTTCGAGACGCGTGCATATAGTGATGAAGTATATGGTTATTGACGATTTAAGTTCATTTTTGGCATATTTGGCATTATAATTTTTTTTCTTTTGCCCTTGTTTATAAGTTATTTATAAATTTAACCTTTAAAGGTATTTTTTAATATGCTGGCCATTGATAGAAGTCTTTTCGAAAAATTTTCGAAAGGTATTAAAAAATACCTTTAAAGGTTAAATGTATAAATAACTTATAAACAAGAGCAAAAGAAAAAAATATATACGGTAAAGGATCAGGTTTTGAATGGTTGTAAATTTCATGACGCCCATTGCTTTATTCGTGGACGTTATGGTCAAACGTTGCAGAAACATAAATATTTGACCAATCCTTTACGTGATGAACAATGAATGAAAATATTTGAAAAACAAATGATATAGTCTGGTTTCTCCTTATTTTCTTTCCTATTTGGAAAATACAGTTTTGGAAATATGTTATAGAATATATGGGCTATTTACGGAGTGGTCGTAGAGAGTCAATGCGATATAATACAAAGTAGAGGAAAATAAAATCGCAACTCCTAGACAGTAAACTAAATTCCCGAACGCATAAATGAAGATACACAATCAACGTAATTGAATCATATATATTTTTACACATCAACATAAACCCTGTATGTGCAGGCGTTAAGATTCTCCAAGGGTATAAAGAATACAACCAAACATACATAAGTATGTAGGAGAGATATAAAAGAATATAAAATATATAAAATTCATAAAATGTCACGTATAAATAAGGATTACATGTAAAACGTTATGCGTGATAAATATAGAGATCACAAAGCGAATGAAAGTTTGATAAATATAGGAATAAAAATGTGAATCTTCAAAATGGTAGACCACCTAAATCGTCTAAAATTTCTAATACACCTAATATATATATTAGAACAAGGAGACTGATATATTTTCAAGGCGTAAATACTGAACAGTATCTTTATAGAGGATAAAATTTGTCGGCAACCAGCCGTGAGGATCGAACTCTGATATCCGATAAGACTGCTCTACCTATAAACTCAACTGCTGACCAACAAATTCTGTGTTCTAATGTTACCGAGGAGCGCTAGATTTCATATAGATTACTTCATATGTAAACAAACATAAATTTGTTTTTGAAGCGTTGAAATGTATTGTAGAACAAGTAGAAAGATATATAGTCAACGCGTAGATACTGAACAGTATATATATATATATATATATATGTCCCGGATGAACCAACTTCACGGCGGGAGGTGCAGATGAGGGCAGCTGCATCGAACTCTCTCATGCATCAGATGGCGTTTGCTAAAAAGCATCTGTGAGGTAAAATCGTGTAGCAAACCAAATAGCGGTGCCCCAGCATGGCCACAGCTCATTAGCTGAAACTGGAAAAATCAAAATCAAAATCAAAATCATATATATATAGGATAAAATCCTTTTAAAAGCAGAAAATTTTGTCAGCAACCAGCCATGAGGATCGAGCTCACTCCCCTCGAATATCCGGTTATAGTGCTCTACCTTTAAGCTAAACTGCCGATTAACAAATTCTTCTGCAGTTTTAGAAGTTATAATGTCATCCAGAAACGCCAGATGTCTTACTTGTTATGCTTACATGAACAATATATTTCTAGAAACTTCTTCTAAATGTCGATGCTTTTATAATTTTAATGAACCTCATTAATTTCTTGAGATTCCTTGGAATAAATTCAGTTGCTATGAGGAGTAGAAATTCTAGGGAAGGAAATCTCTTAGTTTCGTTACACTTCGAACTGCCTACACTTATTGATCTCCTGTAAATATTCAAGAAACACTCCTTTTCAGGTATTTTTATCAACACAGGTTCACACCATTTTTTGTCTAATCGTTTTGTTTTTTATTTTCTTTTTTCAGATCATGATCGCCAGGGCTGTGAATTACTCTAATCCCATCTATAACCTGGAAGCTATATGGGACAATTTATTCTACTCCTTCGTCGTGAGAGAATATCCCCCGTTTCTATTTCCCCCCTCTCTCTCTCACACTCTCACTCTCTCTCTCTCTCTCTCTCTCTCTCTCTCTGTTCTTCTCTCTCCGTCTTCGTATGGCACCGTTCTTCTATAGGCAATAATCCTACGAACAAATAAATTTAATATTAGTGCTTATAAAATTGAAACATTCCACGATGAAAAATACTGTCGCTGTTTACACAAAAATCACATCTGTCTAAATCATGTATCAGCGGGATCTGAAGCTTGCTTTACGAACAACATACAGCTCTTTCGCATTTGCTGTGTAGCCTGCGGAACTATGTAAAGTAAACGACATTCTCGTAGTAAATTCTGAAGAAAATCTTAAAACTTATATTTATTACATATTACCAGAGAGCCCAATAGATTAAAACGTAAGATTATTGTTTATGGCTAGTAAAGATATTTAAGAATATAAATCTTAATATTAATGCTAGATCTGCGTGCATTTGCTTTTCCGATACAGAAGAAACGAATGGGGAATGCAAGAGTTTAGATAGATTTCGGGTTGCCAAATGTTGCAGAGAAATAACAAACGACTGGGTTCATTGAAGGAAATATAATTTTTCAGCCTACAACACAAAAGTCTTAAACACTGACACTGTATTTTATAACGAAGTTTATGTCGTCGACGTATCTAGCAACCATCAGTGATAAACACCTAATAGATCTAAATTATACCGCCTTCACAATTTATCGACTGGTTATTCGACGGCAAAGAACTAGAGCATAGAATAATCAGCCCTACACAAACACAGCAGCTGTAATGTTCTGATAATTGTAACATTTTATGTCATAACGGCTACCAAACTATGATTTTAGAAGGTGATATCTGACTAAAATATGTACTATGTCATTCATTGCCATGATCTTTTATTTATTTTCTCCATATTGTGAGTAGATGTTTTACTAAAACATAAAAAATATTCTAAAAATATCTGAAGTTTCTTATATTTAGTTTAATTTTCTTATTGTTATTGAAGTTCAAATTATTACAGT